>NC_051431.1:11935851-11966814 GCF_001649575.2 Kryptolebias marmoratus | reverse complement strand
GGGAAGTGTCCAGCTGTCTTCTGCTCAGTGCAAATAGCAAACGCGTTCATCTGATTTACTTTGTTTTCCCATACCTGCACATGAGTAACTTGAGCAGCTGTGTACAACTGAACAACTGTGATTTACGGGAAGGCTCGTCTCTGCAGATAGAGAGAGAGAGAGAGTGTGCAGTGAAATGGTTTTTTAACACCAAAGTGAGAGGTTTCCACCCCCCGGGTCACTCTAAACTATGAGTAGGGTGGGTGATGGTTCTTAGTGCAGGGGAGAGGAAGAATGCAGACAAACACTTGTTAGGATATTTCTTGTTACTTGTGTTTGCATGTGAATCGTGAGATGGTTCGTAGTGCAGGGACTAAGACTTTAAACTCACTGCTTGGTAAACTTATTTTTATTTTTAAAAGGTGAAAACATTTGCTACTTTTTTTACTATTGAACAGAGTAATTTGAACACGACCTGGTTAAAACGGGAGGTGGGGCTCTCGGACCCCCCCAAAGGGGTTCACCAGAACCGGGAGGTGGGGCTCTTGGACCCCCCCAAAGGGGTTCACCTAAAGGTCAATATGGCCGGGGTAATAAAACAGTCACTTTGAGTTTGACGAGAGGTGGATGACATTAAAGGTCAAAAGGTCAGGGTAATAAAACTGTCACTTTGAGTTTGATGAGAAGTGGGGTATATATTCTCTGCTTCTTAAAATGAAACTAGAAATTAACAGCTAGGAATGACACAAACTGGTCCCCAACCACCACCCCAGAATTACCTTAAACTACAAACTTTATGGTGTCAAACAATTTTTTATGAAATTTTAAAAAATACATCAGTGTCATGAATTGTTACAAGTAAAAACAAGTATTGTTAAATCCCTTTTGTTTGAAATTTTATATTAAAGAATCTATGGTTCATTCAGTTCAGTTTATTTATGTGGCACAAATAATAGTAACAAAAGTCATTTCAGCGAACTGTACAAACCCATTTAGATACAATATAAAATGCCAATTAGTAAAAGTTATCTAAGGAAGCCAGCAGATTCGTCACAATCTCCCATCCAAAACAGCACATTGACAACAGTGGAGAGGAATGACCCCCTATAGGATTTATAAAAAAGAAAAGTCTTATGCCTCGTCCTAAAAGTAAGAACAGGAAGAAACTTCCAGCAGAACCAGAACAGGCGACCCTCTGCCCAGACTGGCTGAGGTTAGCAGGAACATTAAAGACACCCAGACAGACCCAGAATGACTGGTCCAGGTGGAGTTTATAGTTATCTTTGTTTGTCTAAATATAAATACAGATATGGAGAGTAGAGCGAGTACAGACCGCAGCAGAGTGAGGAAAAGTGGTCAGTTTGTCATCCAGCAGTTTAAGTCTGTATCAGCAGAACTATAACTCAGGAAACCCAGGCCAACCCTAACTATAGGGGTTACTAAAAAGGAAAGCCTTAAGCTTTGTCTTAAAAGTAGACAAACACACAGGGAACAGACCCAAGCATAGGAATCACACACACACACACACAAAAACCAGAACATAATCATAACACCCAACACAAAACAAACACCAAAAAAGAACTCAAAAAGCCCAGATCCTAACAAGACATTGTGTCAGCTCCATGGACAGAAACAGGAAGTTGGTTCCACAGAGAGGAGCCTGAGAACTGAAAGCTGAGAACAACTGAGAACATTTTTTTAATGTGGAAGTTAAAAGACATACTGAACCAAAAAATAACACCAAGGTTCTTTACCTTAGAACTGGAAGCCAAACCCATCCAGAGGAAGGCTACAAAGTTAATTCCTAAGATGTTCAGGTCCAAAAACCACTACCTCTGTCTTGTCTGAGTTTAGAAGCAGAAAATTATGAGTCATCCAGGTTTTCATGTCTCTAAACCAAGCTTGTAATCTAAACAACTGATTGGATTCATCAGGTTTCATGGATTAATATTACTGAGTATTACAATGAAAATCAAAATTTATCCTGTTATGTCTAATAACTTTACCCAAATAAAATAAAGAGTATTGGTTCAAGCACTGAACCCTGAGGAACTCCATGACACACTCTGTTCATGTTCATCATGAATTTAATTATGCACCAAACTGGAATTTATCATAGAAATATGATTTAAACCATTTTATAAAACAATAATCAGTGACAATCAAAATTTTAACAAAAATAGGAAACTCTTAGCCAATTCCTCCTAATTTAACCTAAACACTTTAAAGAAAATCCTTATGTAATTTCATTAAACAATACATTAAAATTTTCCATCATTCTTCATAATCTGAAGAATACAATCAGTGTGGGTTCAGATCTGTCTGGGTGGTCTTCCTGTTTCGTCTCAGTTTCCTTTGACCACCTAGTTTGCTTGTTGTTTTGCTTTGAATGTTTTTGACCCACAGCAGCTTTTGCTGTCTCTGATTCAAAGATTTATCTTATCTCCACAAACTTGTGGCCTGCAGTTGGGTCCTCCTATTTTCCAACTGTGATACACTTCTAATGCTACTGTATATGACTGATTTTGCAGCTATATCACTAAATTAAAAGACGTCATTTTACTTTTGCAAAAACAAAATATGCTTATTCAGACATGGCAACAAAAAGTTCAGCTACCATCTAATTAATGAGATGTATGTGTGTCCATAAGAGGACTGAGATAGAATATGTCAGGATTCGAGGATTTGGATTTGGAGGTTTATTGTTTCTTTAATTCTGTTATTTGGTTCCTGTGTTTAGTTTTGTTATTTGGTGTTTTGCTCTCTGTAATCACTCACCTTTCCTCAGCTCAGTACCTGTCAGCCTGCCTCAGCCACCCACACCCGTCCCTCGTTCCTAATCACTCACCTGTGTCCACTTTCAAATCATCCTCTGCCTTTAAAACTGGTTCATCTTCTTCACTTCCCCACTGGTTCATTTTCACTTCAATGTGCTGTCTAGTTTTCCCCACATATTCTCCTCATGTTCCTGAAATCCTGGTTTGTAAGTTTCTGTTATTTAGTTTCAGTTGCTGCCTCATCAGCTTTTGTTTTCCTTTTTTGTTATGAAATTAGTTTTACTTTTGAGTTTCTCTTTGTCAGTTTGCATTTGGGTCAGACCAACTCTCCTCAGCCTAATGGAATGTAATCTTTATTGTCATTCAACATGTTAAAAACATGAGAATGAAATTTGTTCCCCAGATATCAGTGTTTTAAATCCCTGACAATAAATAATATAAAATCCTTCAAAAAAAGGAAATAAAAGGATACATACCACAATCTAGGATGATTTTATTAAAACCCATGATTAAAAACAAATAGCAATTGAAAACACAGTAAGAACAATAGAACACAGTAAAAGTACAGAGAACAGCTGGCTTAAAACCCAGAGTTTATGAGCTTCAGGGCTTCGGGGTAGAAGCTGCTGCTGAATCTAGTTGTCCGATCTTTCAGGCGGCTCAGCCTTCTGCCTGAGGAGAGGAAGGAGAACAGTTTGTGGATGGGGTCCCTCATGATGTTCCCTTCTCTGGTCTTGCATCTCCTGATGTAAATGTCCTCTAAAGAAGGAAGGCTCCTTTTTAAGAGTCTCTGAGCAGATTTAATCACTCGAAGGGTGATTAAATCACTTGTCAGCCCCAGAGCAGCTGCCGTATAAACAGTTAAAGCAAAGATCAGGACACTCTCTGTCACACATCGATTAAAAAAAAAAGTAAATGCAGCAGCACCGAGATCAGCCTGCGTCAGCTGTCAGGGTTTTGATTTATTTAACCTGCTAAGAAAGAATAAAAAACAGATTTTGGTGAGCCTTTATTATAATACAGACTGTGTTCGCAGCTCATGTGGGGACACTGGATAGGTGCAGACCCAAGTATTAAATTATGATCTCCAGCTCCATAGTCTGTACCCCAATGAAGATGGAAGAGAGAGTGTGTGTTCTCCTCCTGAAGTCCATCACATGTCTTTTGTTTTTGCCACATTGATGCACAGGTTATTTACCTGGCACCAATCGGCAAGATCTTTGACCTCCCTCCTGTACAGATACTCGTCATTGTTAGAAATCAGGCCAACAACAACAACTGTGTCATCAGCAGACTTCACAATATGACTGCCTGGGTACCCTGCAGAGCAATCATATGTAAGTAGTGCGTACAGAAGGGGGAGCAGGTGTTAAGTATATTGTGACCTTCCCGTCAAAAGACCCAGGATCCAGTTGCACGTCAATGGTTCCAGCCCCAGTAGCAGCAGCTTAGTAGGAAGTATCTGTGGGATAATAGTGTAAAATGCTAAAATTCTGGAAAAAGCAATCTGACATACGAGCCCCTGCCCTCCCAATGAGAGAGGGCAGAGTGGATGACAGCTGATGCTGCATTTGACACAGATCAGTTCTTCCTTTTGGCATACTGCTGGGGATCCATAGAGATCAACTGAGTCTTTGATTTAGGCAAAGATCAGCCATTCAAAACACTTCATGACAATTGGGGTGTGCAGATGGGTGTCTGACTCTGCTCTGAGATGATCTAATGGAGGGAGCAGACTACTTATTAAGAATATCTTTGATCCTTCTGGAAGTGGAGGCATGTTTTTGTGGTTCCTCTGCCAGTTTGTTGTCAACAGTGAACCTTTTATTTGTACATTTGTGCAAAGATGGCCTCTAAAAACAGATAAAAATACTCTAAATCTGGGGTGTGGTCTGTTTTAAAAGGAATTAATGTCAAATATCTGCATTGTTAAAAACAGTGTTGCACATATTAACTCTTAAAAATCATTCCTACATTTTTTACAGCTGTCATTTAATTGTTCTTATAGTGAAACAAAATGTATGAACCTACAGACTCACGAAACAAAAAGACCTAACCTTATTGCATCATTTTGCTTCATGTTATCCCCAAGCCTCGTTGATTGAGCTCAGGAAGTCTTCAGAATGTGTGTATGCCTGTTTGGTACCTGCAGAGTCAGGCACCCATCGGCACAAACTTGAGACAGATTTGAACAAGGAAAAAATACAAAACATCAAAACAGCTGCAAACTCAGACAGAAACAATTTTTGGATCAGTGGCTGTACGGGTGTGTTTCAAGAATGGAATGTGGCAAAAAAATCTTGGAACAGAAACAAAACAGGCTGGCTCCATGCAGCAACTGTGTGGGAAAGACTACTCAAGAATGTTCCCCACCACTCCTATCTGGGGTTTCTAACTTCTCTCACCCGATTTAACAGGAATACAAGTTATGAAGGTCAAGAACACCCTCCCTGTTTGGCTGTGGAAAACATCTGCTGACAGACAATCCAAGTATTATAATTGGATCTTATCAGCATCACACAGACCAGCTTGTTCCATCACCTGTTTGATGCAGCAGATTAATTTGTTTGTGCTGTAGATTTCGTCTTTACAGCAGAGTTCTCCAGGGAAGTTATTCCTCTGATAAAGACAAAGAGTCTCTTTAAAGAGTTTTTCTCACTAAACATTCCTCTCTGTCCTCTTCAGTCCTTGTATAAGATGTAATCACAACAGAAAGCTCCACGCTGCGTCAGGCTGTATGATGTGCTCCACAGCATCTTAAACAAAACATAAAAATACAGTAACAAATAGATGTTCATATACAAAGAAAGCTAATTCATAAATGTGAACATTTTGTGTGACCGTGTACAAAAATCAAAGAAGCAATGAAAACAGTAACATCAAAAAAACTACCAAACATTTCCCATTAAATAAAATCAATTTCCCTCATATGAACAGTGTGTTTTATCTCTTACCAGAGGATCGTTATTATCCTTATTCATAAGCGGTTATCGCGAACAAGCCGTTAGTTTAGCTTCATCCATCGGACCGACAACACCTTCTGTGAGAGAACAAGGGAGGAGCTCGGAGCTCAAAAACAAAGCTGCAGCGAAAAGAGAGTCCTTCTCTTTTTTTAAACTGAAATAACTGCACCACACTGAAACTCCTGCAGTTATTTGCACATATTTTCCTTTTATTTCTTACAATGCAAAAGGGCAAATTAATGAAATTTAGAAATAAGTTACAGGCCTTTAGTTTTTACTGAAAAGGGTGTATTCAGTTTCCTGTTGAATTTCAAATAAAGATACAAAAACAATATTGTTGCAGAAACTGATTGGTCTCAAACTTGACTCATACAGCCATCAGTGCAGGTGTGTGTTTTTGGTGGTACCTAAAGGCCTTCTGACCTTTAAGGGCTTTGTGGGTGACATTACAGCTCTGATGGAAACAAGTGAATAGGATGAAAATTAGCTTTGTGATGAAAGTCAGTCCATCCATAAGTTTGGATATTTGCCAACAGCTGCAGTTGAACTGCGAGCAATACCCTCATTGATTCACCCAAGTCAGAGCCTGTCTTTTAAAAATGAGTTTCTTTTTAGTAAAGAACAATTTCCATGTAATGCCTATGGGTTTGTGTTTAATAGAAAAGTGTCATAGTTTTGGTGTTTTTGTAACTTTTGTTTTGTTTTGGTTATCTGTTGGTTTTCTGTGTTTATGTCTTCACCTCCCCAGTATTTTTCCAGTCCTCTCTGCCACGCCCATCTCCACCTGTCAGTAATTGTTTTCTCTCTGCGTTCTAGATTTTATGAGAAATCAACTCAGAAATTCAGGTCTTTACAAAAATACCAAAAACTTTGTTCTTCGTGTTATGTTTTTGGAGCTTTTCATCACTAAAACCTTTCTTAAATAAACTGCAGTGCATTTACAATATCACTACAGTATGTAGGAAATACCCTATAAAATATCTGCTGAGTGGATTACTTATTGCACCAACACTGCCTTAGTCTTGTAAATGAGTTCTTTATGTATCAACATGGTTGCTCAAACAAAGAAAAATTGTGTTGAACTGTCTTTTCAGAACATGGGAGATATCTTTATCATTAGCTTTATCTCACTTTAACAGAGGCTGTATTGTAGGCACTATCTGCTCATGCAAAGTCCCATCAGATAGCATCCTCTCTCACACCGACAGTTCTGTTCAGAGGCATGGCATTTAGTTTGTACATGCTATGTCTTGCTTTGATTGGAGGACTCCAGCCTTCTTTGTGTGTCTTTGAGTAGAGTGAATGAAGGAGCTTTGTCTGAGGATACCCTTGTCTTACTGGGGTACTTCAGCACCCATGTAAGCAATGACAGTACAGCTTTAATTGGTGTAATTGGCAGGAATGGCATACCCAATCTGAACCAGGGGGAACCACATTGTTTTGCTGTTGGACTTCTGTTTGGATGTGGTTTATAACAAACATGGTGCCAAGACACCCTTGCAATAGTAGTGGTGGTCACCTGAGGTGCAGAGAACCATCATGTGGAAGAAAGAGTCCTACAGACTTTGGATAGCTTGTTAAATTAGCTGACATTATGTCAGCAGTCCAAAACACATTGTTGCTAAGAAGTTGCAAATACAAAACTGTGGGTGTATATATGAGGACTTCAGTGCTTTGACAATAACAATTACAGATATGGATTGCTGCTGACCTGGACTGAGAAAACAGGCTGTGGAAGGAGAGGTTCTCAACCCTACAGATGTGCCTTCTGTAATGGAAGCAGAGGTTGGAGAACCTGGTGGGGACTCACCTATCACTGAAGGTGGCTCCAGGGGTGGATAAGATTCAGTTTTTTAAGGCTCTGGATGTTGTTGGCTGAGCAACTTCGTACAGAGGTTGGGGACAGATCTCTCAGATCAGCAGACCCAGGTAGTGGTTCCTGTTTTTAAAAATTGGTTTGCTCCAAATATAAGGGAAGACACTTCCCGAAAAAAATCTATGGGAGGTCACTGAGGAGGAAAGTCTGAATGATGGTGAAAACTTGGATTCAAGAGGAGCAGCATGGTTTCCTTCCTCGTCAGGAAACCCAGGACCAGCTTTTTACTTTTTCAAGGACTTTTGAAGATGTTTAAGAGTTTGTTCAGACAGTCTTTGGTGCCTTGTTGACTCGAAGAATGAATTAGTATTCAGGCTCCTTGCTAAGCCACTTGGTCCCTGTGCCAGTGGACATGAAGTCTGGTTTGTATTGCTGATAAAATAGTCAGACTCAGTTTTGCTAGGTACTTAACTCCACCAGGGTTGCCTTTTTCACCAATTCTGCTCATAATATTTGGATAGAACTTTAATAAGCCTTTTACCTTGTATGCTACCGTCATAATGAAGCCTGATAGTGACCCTGTGTGCTTTTGAGTTGCTTTATTTTATTAGCATATATACATAGTGATAAATACAAGTAACTTCCCTGTTTCCTATTCCCTGTTTTAGTTTGTTTTTGAGAACTGAAAGTAAAATTTAGCTTTAAAATGACAACAACCCTGAATATATTTGTCTTGAATGGCCAAACCTGTTCAGCAAAACGTATTCAGCTTCAAGGAACCAGAGCAGGTTTGCACTAAGAAGTTAGCAACACGAAAATTTTAAATATTGAACACATATGCAAGGCACTGTGCAACTTTGCATATCAAATTATGTGTATATTAGTATATGATACTTTGGCTGAAAAAAAAAGATTTGTCAAATTTTAAGTTTATATTATTGCATTATGCAGGAGTCATTTATTAAAGCCACCTCTTTCAATAAATTTTCAAAACAGAAATATGAAAAGTCTAAATTAAATTAAATTAACGTATCCCAGACTCCTCCAATAGAAATGTATGCTGTCAAAAAATATTTAAAGGTCTTCAGTAAAATAATAACCCAATGTCATGATCATTACAAATGGAAACAACAGAATCTTTGTAAATGCTTTTTATTTAAAACCCCATATGAAAGAAAAATAAGCTTCACTGGTACATTCAAGTTTGTAGCTGCAGATGCTTCTGCTCAAACACATAATAGGACACGAAAAATAATACACAGCAATACATTCAGAGCTAAGCTGTAGTTCAACAACTCCTGAATGTGATACAGAACAAAAATCACACTTGAATGAACTGATGCTTTAATAAAGCTTTGCTAAAAAAGAAACAAGTTGTCAAAGCAGTGGGTTGTAATCAAAGCATATTTATATTACTGGAAATTGTTCATAAAAAATTAACAATTTTTAGCTTTATTAATGAAGTTGTAACAAATTCCATACTAGTAAACATAAACTTGTCAAAAATCAATAAGGTGCAAACACTGCAGAATTAAAGTAGCATATTTCCAATACCAGACCACATTAGCCGAAAGCAGTTTAGCTTATGAGAACTTTTTAATTTTGTTTTTTTCGCTACCACAAATCCAAAGATTTTAGTATCTTTTGTCTTTCAGCTTCAACTCTACAGTTGTAGCTTTTGTCAAGTATTTAATCAAATAACAGCATTAACCCTCCTGTTACAAGAGCTTCTCTCGCCATCGCTCGCTATCGCTCTCTCTTTTAAGCGATTCAGGAGGGTTAAGATAAATATGTCACCACGCACTGTAGAAATTATTGTCTGTAGTTTCAAGGTGGGATAGCAATCACAATTTGAACCTGAGTGACAAATCTCAGTACTTTATGAGGTTGAGATAAAATAGACTAATAATGTCTCAAATCAAAGGAATGTGGCTATTGCTGTGTTATTAGTAATGCAGTTATTTAAATGCACTGAGTAAGTAGTTTGGTATTGAGTATTTGTTCAGAGTAGAAACGAACCAACCAGTGGTGAACTACTAGGAACATTTGGAAAAAATGGAATAAAGTAACTTGATGGTAGAGTTGTGACTGAGCTCAATGAGGACTTCACTTTCACTGAAGAAGTAGACATTTCCAAGCACCAGGTTCAAGGATTTAGCTTCAAGAAGTTTCTTGGGTGGACGTGATGCATTTGGTTTTCTTCCATTGACTCTAAACACTCCGGTAAACCTTACTAAATAGTGTGTTGAATTATTCAGAGACATGCTTTCCAGAATCCCAATCAACACTAAACAAGGTGGGGGAAAAAAAAACAAAAACCAAAACAAAAAAACATGTGCATAAACAAAAAAATTTTCAAAATCAAATTGTCTTTTTTTTTAAATAGAAAATTTTGATTCTGATTTCTGTAAAACAGCAATATTATACATGTTTTATGGCCAAACTGCAGAAACTAATCAGGTTAAAATGACAGGTATCGAGTCCTTGTGCTTGCAAGCCTGTAAGACCTATTTACCTTTGGGGAGTGGATTCTCTCTATGTTCAACTGCTGGAATTAGTTTTCCTTTGCTGCACGACCACAGAGATTTGTTGACGTAGTGGAGACCACAGCACTCGAATCCTTTCTTCTTTGAGTAGATTTCTGTTAGATCCGCACTTTTGCAAACTTTCTGTTTAAAAAGCAGAAATAACACATTTTTATTAAAAAACAACAATCTTCAAATAAAAATTCAAATGTATCAGATTGAACAGAATTTATTTGAATCAGATGGAAATGAACTGGCTTCTTCTTTCAGCCATTCCCTTTAGGTGTGAATCATCTGCTTCCATCCTGCTCTACATCCTCCTCTGTCACACCAACCTTCTCCAGATCCTCCTTCAGTGCATTTATTGACCTTTATTGTCTCACTCTTTTACTTCTCCCTGGTAGCTCCATATGCAACATCCTTTGTCCTATATATCCACCATCTGTCCAATGCACATGTCCAAACTATCTCAGGCTTGCCTCATTTCTAAGCATGTCTGTTTTGGTTACTCCCAGTGAAAATCCCAACATCTTCATCTCTGCTACCCCCAGCTCTGCTTCCACCATCTCACTGCCATACTGTACATATTTCCTTTCACTCTTGCAGCTCTCCTTCCTGGAGAGGTCTCCACCCTGCCCACACTCTCTTCTTCACCTCCCATGTGTTCTGCCTGTTTCAGTACCTCTACTCCTTGCAGCTTCAGTGCCCCACCTGTTTCCCTCTCATTGACACTCACATGCTCTGTCTTTGTTTCTACTGACTTCCATTCCTCTCCTATCTGGAGTGTACCTCCACCTCTCCAGGCTCTCTTCCACCTCCTACTCTCGCAACAGATCACATTGTCATCTGCAAACATCATAGTTCATCGAGACTTCTGCCTGGCCTCAACTGTCAGCCTGTCCGTTGTCACAATTGAATTGTGCTAAACCGAATCAAGGTTAATTGCTGAATTGAACTGGTCATTGCTGTTGATATTTTAATTTGAGGTCTTAAGGACTAATGAATCGTAACTACAAAAACAAAAAGGCAAACTGAAAGAAATTAAATGTTCCTATCTCCGTTCAATTTACCCTTAAAGCATTATTCTTAGTGCTGCTACACAAATTCATGTTACTTTCCCAAATAATTGGCAGGTTTTTTCACCCTGGACACAGCCTGTTTCATCTTCTCCCCTCAGGCAAAAGACTACAGTCCATCCGGGTCCAGAACTTCCCGCCACATGAACACCCTCGGCTACTAAACTGCTGAACAACAGATAATTGACTCTAGCACGACACAGCCACTTTATCCACCTGCTATTATACTATTATGCCCATGTACACTTTAATTAATTTCTTGTTTCATTGTTTACGTATTTGTTTTATTTGCACCATTACACCAAAATAATTTCCTAGCTTGCTAACTTCTTTACTGGCAATGGCAATAAAGTGATTCTGATTCTAATGACCAATGGTAACAGAAGAAGTCAGTCGATGTTGCCTTCATAAACAAAATATATTGCCATTTATTCTAAAAGATTATTAAAAACATATTTATGTTTTGGTTAAAATAAATGGGTTCACTCACGGTTTCATTAGTGTCAGAGGGCTGATGGTAACTGGATGGAAATAAAAAACATCAGAAACAATAAAGGAAAGTCAAATACAAAAAGTCAGATAAGAAATTACTAAAGCATTTGCTACAATACAGGGATAACTATTATGTCACTAGTTTGACATTCCCATTTCATCTTTTCTCAATTTCATGATGGTTTATTTTAAGGTTAATAAAATGTATTTATGAATATAAAAGAGAGACCCGTTAAAAAACAAAACTGTAAATCTGAACTAATTGTTGCACATACCTTCGGACAGAGTGAGCATGGCTGAGGTTCTTACCTGTAAGGTAAACATCAAGAAAAATGTTCAAGTAATCCACTATAAACATTCAGCTGTTAAACATTTAAAGTGAAAAATAAAAAATCTTGGTTGCATTAATATGCAAATAAAATGTGTGTCACTTTACAGTTTACAAACACACACAGGAAGTTCATTACTTTATCTTTTTATACCCCACACCAGTGGTTCCTAAGTTTTTCAGCGATTTGTCCAAAAGAACAACAAAAAAAAACTTGCACTGGTTGAAGTACAGAAACATTGTTAAGTCAATTAAACAAGATCATAATGACAATACAGACAGCCTCAACAACTAGTGTACTGTTTTTGTTATTTATGGCTACTATTTTTACATTTATGACGATCGTGACAAAAATGTGACGTACGCAACTATTTTTAAATTTTGCTTAATTTTGGGAAATCGTCTCATCAAGACCATGACAACCCACAGTGGGGTTTTAACCCCAACTTTGAGAACCACTGAGATTTGTTTAAACTGACACCTTCTGCGTAATTTAAACTATAATAACAATTTTGAGAGTAGGTTAATTTTGTGCAAAGCCAAAAACAATAACAACAAAAAGCGAAAACTCCATGAGATAGCAGTTATCACAGAGTGTATTGAAGACTTAGGAGCTAACCAGGTTTGGGTCCTTACCACAGCTGTCACTGCCAGGTATTTTAAGCTGTACTCTTGGAATAAGATCTGGACAGCACAGCTCGATCTTGGTGTTGTACTGGGTGTTGATACAGCATTCATGGTCAGAGGACAGCTTGGTCAGGAGTGTCTTGTTCCCGGGCTTACCACAACACAGTTGCGTGTTGTTGTCAAAGGGCTCTGTAGAAAAAAAAAAAGATTCTTTACTAACAGTTTCAAAATCATTTCAAGCAATTTTGTATTAGCGTAGCTCACACACAAAGTGCCTCTTATCTCTTATATATGCGAATAGATATATATATATTTTCAAACAGTCACATACTTGAGGAACATCAAGGGCGAGCTCATTGTGGTAATGCAAGTTGGAGATCAAACCTCTGATGTTCTAACTCAGGGGTCTCCAACCCTGGTCCTCGAGGGCCACCATCCTGCAAGTTTTACTTGTTTCTCTGCTCCAACATACCTGATTTGAATCAATGGGTGATTAACAGGCTTCTGCAGAACATGAAGAGGTGATTTAACCACTGAAACAGGTGTGTTGGAGCAGGGAAACAAGTAAAACATGCAGGATAGTGACCATCGAGGACCAGGGTTGGAGACCACTGATTTAACTTGAAAACAGTCATTCTACTCCACTGGATCACCATGATAACATGACCTGACCTCATAACCTGCTTTGAAGCAGTATATGCTCAGACTTTTGGTTTAAAAATAAATAAATTGATTCTTTTTCTGATGATATCCCAGATAGGAAAAATGCAACTGAAAACCTATTTATATGTTGTCAGGCAGAAGCATACTGAGGGTCGATACCTGATAGTCTATCTAATTTAAAAGCTCTTGATTGAGGTTAAGTGAATGTCAAATTGTCAAAAAGCCAACACAAAATAAAATATGCAGCTGTTATGTTGAAATTCAGTCAGGGCACCACATTTATGATTATGACAATGATCAGATGTTAGAAGACTCTGCAGTCAATTGGAAGGAACACATGAGGTGAGGAAATATATTTGCATGTTTTAGTTGTGCTAACATTTTATGGGCTGCATGCTGATGCAGCTGGTTAGCACTGTAGCCTTGCAACAGAAAGGCTGCAGTGGAGTGTTTCCTTCCCCAGTCCAACAAGATGCAAGTTAAGTTAGTTAGTAACTAAACTGTCTCTGGGTGTCAGTGAGTGTGTGAATGGTTGTCTGTCTCGTTCATCCCTATGTGGCCCTGTGACAGACTGGCAATCTGACCAGGCTGTACCCCGCCTCCCACCCAGAGAAAGGCAAAAGCTCCCCAATGACCCTGAACAGGATCAAGAGGATAAAGAGAATGGATGGACGGATTTTTGTGAAAAATTTCGATTCGGTGCACATGTCTAGCTTTACTTACCGCTATCGCAACACGTGGCGTTGTGTGAAGGTTTGGCATGTACAACTGAGTTGCAGCATATTTCATTAAGGGGGTTGTACGCTTGTAGTCCGCAGCACTGGGACATCCTTTCACTCAGGCCTTCTGTAACAGCTGGAGCAAAAACAAAAGGTTCAGTCAGCGTTCACAACAATGTAACTTCAGAAGGTGCACCGAGTCGCTACAGAGAAATGGACAAATTACAGGAAAACCCAACGTTTGTTGAACGTTTGAGCGGAACATGACATGAAAGCCAGAGGGAAAACCTTTGGCTGCAATAAACAGTAAACTGATGAATCTCTTTCAGACACTAGCGAGTTTTGCCTGAGGTAACAACAGAAAACAGAGGGGAAAAAGTGTTGCAACATACGGTAGAACTGGTTTTGAACTCTTGACTAGTAAAGCAATCTGTATAGCTCTTTTCTTGCGTCAGCTTTTTTTTTACTGTAAGTCTTATTTTGCAACATCTGTCATGCAAGGATGAGCATACAATCAGAAAATCTGCAGGGCTAAAAATAATGAAGAAAACAAACGATATCAACAGGTATAACATCTACTAGTACACCATAAAACCTGTCTTTTACCCACGTAAGAGAACGCTTAAAGTTTTTTTTCTGTTCTAATTTGACAAAAGATTACACATGACTGACTAATTAGGAGCTGCTATTTTTACAAACCAGCTGGTGGGTTAAACATTATTGCTGATTTTAAAAACCAAATTCCCAAATGTTGAGTTATTATCAGTTTTTAAAAGGGCCTGGCACTAAAGAACTGCACCAAAAATAATGATAATAAAATTGAAACTTGTTGAAACTCGGACTCAAGTTTGTGAGCTTGGTGGTCTAATGACCAAACAAGTTATGTTGAACTTAGAGTAGAAATTAGTACATTGCAATAATGTAGTCTGTATAATGTGTTGGCTCTTAAGTGTTTGGAAAAATAAAATAAAATCAGGGCTGAAACTCACACTTAGTGGTTTTCCCATTTTAATAAAATATGTTCTTATTGAAGAGCTCAACAGTTCCTCTGTATAATCACAAAGTGTCTTTTCTATTTTGTCCTGTTTTGACATAAAAGCGTTACCTGTTTTATTTTGTCCTCCACAACAAGTGGCATGTTCAGGGTTGTAGGATTTGCCATTGCAAGTGGGCTCAACTTCAGTTTTTCTGCAGAACACAAATGATAATAGTGAATGTTACTGCTGAGACACACTGCTATTTTATAGACACCACAGTAAAACTGAAACATACTTAACGCAAAGAACAACGATGCATCCTGGTAGACCTTTGAGAATCGCTCTCTTTTGTTTTACTGCCCTCTGATGGACATGCGTGAAAATATTGTAGGAATTGTAGGAATAGTAGGAACTGTAGGAATGCATAAAAGGAGCATCTCCATTTTTCTGTGATTATGAGTGAACAGATGTAAACATCTATGCAGTAACTTTTATGTCTTTATCAAGCAGTAAAATGCAATGGTTTGAATTAAAAACAAACATTTTTAAAAGCACAGTGAAATTACTTTTTTCAACATTTTGAATTTATAAGATTAGTTTGCAAATCTAAAAGTTTTTCCAAAAAAGTGCTTTAGACTAAACTACAGCTTGTGGATTTTTTAACATCACTGTATGAACAAAATGATGTTCTTTTAGAGTTTTACACAGTAAGGCTGTTGATAAATTTCTACTCTGTACTTTTATTTCTCAAACAGAAATGGATGCTAGCAGAACTTGTGAGAAGATTAAGCAGTTCGGATGTACCTAGGTGCTGCAACAAGAAACGATCAAGTGGAAACAAGTGTGCAGTCTCTTTGAGATGTGGGTTAAATGTTGGATTCAGTATTGACTCAGATATCATTTAGACACCACCAAGATTAGCTTGACTGGTTGAATTACATAAGGTATATTCTGACACTGAAAATACTGCAATCATCATTCAAGTTGCCACCATCTGGAAGTTGACTGATGGTCCCTCGAGTACAAAAGATCATTTGTTCCCTCTGTCTGTCTTCAACAGTAGCCTCACATAGCAAAATATCAAATGACTGCTGAGAGATTTTAATGTACCATGCATTTTAGAGTGTTTTACTGTTTTATGACTGTTTTAACAATGCTTCAAGTTTTCATTTATTGCAGTTTAAATGGTTTTATGTGTATTTTTGAGCCAGATGTTAAAGACAAGTCTCCATTTCATGAATTGTTATGAAGAATAAAGTTGATTGAATTGAGTTGAATTGAATTGACTTTGTTAACCTTATAACAACTGTATGCGAGCAAATGCCCATCAGTGTGAATGTAGAGAAAAAATTGAGGATGGCTGAAAGTTGTAAAATGATTTGTGGTACATAAATAAGGTTAACTGATGTCACATACAGGACCCACCTGCTTTCCCTGACCAGAAAAAGATCCACCTCCAGAACTCACATGATCTATCACCCCGTCTCTTCATTTAATCCCTAAAGTATCTGATACCAACATTAAAGTAATAGTTAGGATGTTCTGAGGAAAAGTTATGAATAAATAATATTTTACCTGTCATAGCAGCTCTTTGAATTGCCTCAGTTTGGAGAAAAAACTGTCAATTTTTCATTACTTGGTTTACATAGAATACTATGGCTAATTTCAACTTAAATAGTAGCGGAAGCAGCTAGTTGTAGCACTTTTGGCGAAGCTTGGAAACCCCTCCAGCAGAAATGTCATAATCTTTTAAGATTGGAGCTGTTTTAAAATGGCAAAACCCACTTTAGAATGGCTCAGAGAAGCCATCGTTAGCTTTCAATACAGTATGAGCAAATCCACTTCTAAAGTGGACTTTGACATCTTAAAACTGTCATGATCCTAAGATTTTGTGTTAGTGTTCTGAGTTACTGTTTGTATTCTTGTTTATTCAGACAGTTTCTTCTGAATAGTGTGTTTACTATAATTTAGTTTCCCTTTTATGTCATTGACCATTGTTCCCTCAGTTATTTTTGCCTTCAGTTCATTGGACACATCCACGCTGCATATTCTCATTATCCTCACCTGTTTGCACTCAGTAAATACTCCTCCCTGGTTCAATAATGCTCTGTTTTACATACCAGATCACCAGCTCCTGCCATTTGCTTCTTGTTCCAGGTTACCTTATATTCTTTGTTAAGTTTGTTTTGATGCCACATCAGCGTCTTTCTTTATTGAAGTTTTAACATTTATTTTCCATGTTGTTTGTCTCTGCGCCTGCATTTTCCTGGATTTTTAAATTGTCCTTTCAACTCACCAAACGTGACAAAACTGGCCTTAATCTTTAAAATTTCATTTTGGCTCATGAGAATGCTGATTTATAAACCTTTAGACCAGTGGTCTCCAATCCTGGTCCTTGAGGGCCACTATCCTGCATGTTTTCCTTGTTCCTCTGCTCCAACACACCTGATTTGAATCAATGTGTGATTAACAGGCTTCTGCAGAGCATGAAGAGGTGATTTAACCACTGAATCAGGTGTGTTGGAGCAGCAGGGAAACAAGTAACACATGCAGGATAGTGGCCCTCAAAGACCAGGATTGGAGACCACTGCTTTAGACAGCTGTAAATTTTGCATTACACTGGTATTTTGGCACAAATATAAAACTCCAGCCAAAAGCAACACCAAATGTCCTCCAGCTAGCTTCTGCTAACCACATGTCTTTATGTAAAAATTCATGTAATGCAAAACTGACTTTAATGTAAAGTTTAACAAAATTGCATTCGGATAAATCACTACAACATTTTTGACATCAAAGAAGCTCTCCGAAGGTGTGAATATCCTAATGGGGCTTTTGTCGAGTCACTGAGAAGATCTGAAAAACACATCACTGAACTGACTTCTGGAAATCTCAACTATAAAAGTTCAGAGTCCAGTTGGGTTTGAAATGAAGCGGGATGTTGTGTTCGGATATTCCAGCAACGTAAGGGATGACATGACATTCTTCTCCTTATTCTGTTCAGTGATGTGTTTTTCAGATCTTCTCAGTGACTCGACAAAAGCCCCATTAGGATATTCACACCTTTGGAGAGCTTCTTTGATGTGTTTCTGTTCCTCTTCATTCCCTTCTGTCTTTGTGGGGATGTGTTCAGCCCAATGCTGTAGAGTTCTGATGACAGAAAGTTTGTGTTTCAGTGGGAGGTGAGAGTCAAACAAAAGCTACTCATCTATGTTGGCCGGTTTCCTGACCTCAATGTTGAGGTTGTCTTCCCTTTCCATGTGCACCACACAGTCTAAATTGGCAGCAGAGGGAAGGAGATGAATGCCTCAGCACTGAAATTGAGGCTGTCACGTGGAAAGTCAGCCTCTTTCAGTCCTCTCTTCCCAAGTGCTTACATCACATCTCAGCATTAAAACATCAAACTCCACACTCACTGCTTTAAAGCTCCTCGGATGAGAAGCGAAACATTTTCAGCTACAGAACAAAAGTCCAGTCATTTTTGGAACGCTTATAGTAATGTCTATCATTATGGCCCAAACTCACAGTGCCAAAAAAATATAATAACAATGAAACACAACACAACCTTAACATGAGCAGAAGAGTGAACACATGTGAGTAAATGTAATAACCTAGCCTGCTTTTTCCAGTCATCATAACGCTACCCGGAAGTCTTTGCGCCTCCTATTCAATATTTAAGGATCTACAAACGTTTTATGCATGATTTTTTTCACTGTCTTACAGCAATAAACTCAACAGCGATGAGGTTGTCGGCTGCCTCCCACGAGTTAATAAACTTTGGCACGTGCCTAAATAGCTTCTCCTTAACGGATATGTCAAAAAGGGGAGTGACGGCTCACCTTTGATTTTGTTCCCCGGAGTCACATGGAGCTCCCACAGCGGGCTCTGTAAATAAACACAAGCTCCAAGTCACTTCCTGCTAATTCAGGTGAAAGTAATTCATGTGGCAACAGGTTAAAGCAAACAAACAGCAACAAAAAACTTAATGAAAATTAGTTTCCAAACTCGAAAACAAAGCCTGCACATGCTAAAAGGTTTTAAAAAAAATCAACACAACTTAGACTACGTCATCCGTGTGTCTCTTTAATTTTATAACTAGCATCAGTAATTAAAGTCCACCAACAGGAGAAAACTAACCTACTCTTACACCTTGTGTGTGTTAAGAAACGGGACAGCCCCTCAGCTGGTCTTGGTTGATGCGCAGACTCGCAGGAAGTTGCGTTGGCAAGACACGCAGAGGGGGTCATAATGTTATGGCTGATGGGATTGCAGTTTAAGTTACTTATTAAATTCGACAAAATTCCCATCCAGTTTCAGCTACATGCACATGGCATTTAAACGAGGTTTCAGCTCCAGGTGCAGTAATTAAATAATAATAATAATTCAATAATTATTAAACCTGCCCAAAATACCTGCATGACGTCTCGTGCTAAAAGACTTAGGCTCACACACACACAGTGGCACAAACGCAACAACACACACAAATCCACCACCCACACACATCTGGCTCCTGTCCGAAGGATGGATAATAATGATTTTTAAAAAATATGCTGAAACAAATATAAAAATCCTGCATACTTACCACAGAAAGTGATGAAGCCACACAGCATCCAAGCTGGAATAATTTAAGCACAATGTCACTGTCTTAGCAGAGTCTAACTGACAGGATTGATTGCTAAAAACAAATATAAAAAAATATATTAAAAAATGATAAACGTTTCACTCCTGTCTTACCCAGTCCAAGAACATGAAGGCGGACCATCTTTCCACGAATCTGGCTGCTGTCTAGACATGCATAAGAGGAGTCTTAAATAGTATAATGAGCCCCACCTCTCACGTGACGTCCCTAAAAATACGGCATTTATAAACATGGAGTGTGTGACCATACAGTCAACCAAAGTGTTGCTTCACTCACACCTCCAGACAAATATCTGATTTTCACATCTGCGCCCAAACTGTGCCTTTATGGATGGACGTGACACGCATCTGATGGGTTATAAAGTGGTCCTCTTGGAGCATAAACCAACAAAATAATAAATATAATAATAATTACAGGTTAATAAGAGGTTGCTTTGAAATACTTTTAATGACACTGATTTTGGTGAGGATTTTACACTAGGTTGACGTTTTATTCTGCTTTTCTTCATCATCCCCCCACTGAGTGCCTGCATCCTGCCTCCGGCTGAGCTTTAGGAGGGAGAAAAACTTCAAAATGATAAGCTACAATTAAAGTGTTGAAAGCTGTATTACATCATACAGCTTTGTTTTCACGGGAGATGCACACTCGTGCGTTTTCGCTTGGTTTTCTCACAGACAGATCTTTATCTGCCTGTCACGGGTTGTCTGGTGCTTTCAGATTTAAATAAAAAAAAATATACTGATTTTATTTTCTCTAAACAAATGCTCTGAGTCTTGTCATGTTCTCAGAACAACGCCACAGGTGTCGCCGTCAGCCGCAGCATCCTCCTGCCTGCGCTGCGCCTTTTTTCAGAGGAGGGCATTTTATTTTCTCACGGCAAAGAAACACGGATTAAAAAGTGACGCAGTCGGGGATTCTACCACACACAAAACACATAAATAAATAAAACAAAATGCAGATAAAACATCTGTAATTCCTGTCTTATGGTCGGTACTGCTTTTTGGTTTATTTTCTTTTTTTCTTGCCACTCAAACAACCTGAAACGGAAACTTTCAGTCTCTCTTTCAGTAAATGTTTCAATACAGAATAATGGCCACTGTTTACGTGAGACATGGATGTCTCACAGGAAAATGTCTTAAAGTTGCTTGTGATCGCAATTTTGTGTTTGACTTTCCGTTTTAGACTAACAGTTTCAAATGTTAAAGGAATTTATTTCGTGTAGCCTCCCCTCCTAAAAACAAAACAAAACATGAATTTATATAACAGTCTAGACACAGGAGATGACAGATTAAATTTGATGTTTCTTCCTTTTCTGGGGCTGCCTCCGTGCAGCGGGCTCCAGTCGGGGCCTATGGATTTGTCGCTGTGGGCCCTGGGGGGCACTGCGTGTGGTTGGCGGTGGGACTCTTCTGGGTCTTCCCCGTGGTCCGATCTGGGGGGTGGGCAAGTGGTCTGTACTGCGTGGGTGGCCCTGGGGGCTCTGGGCTCGGGGTCCCTCCTGGGGTCTTGGGCTCTGGCCCTCCCCCCTTATATCTGCCTCCGGTCTTGGGGGTCAGGTCTCAGCTGCTTCACAGTTGCTATTAAATGTTCTATTAGAGAAGCCTTACGNTGTATGCTGTGCTTTGTCATGTTCTTTGCAGGGGAACAGACAGTGGTCAGGTGCTTGCCGTGTTGCCGTGTGCTCTCTTTGTGTATACATCTTATATTTTGTAGTCTTTCTTTCTCTTCTCTTTCTTTCTATATTATAATTAAAAATAATAATAATAATAATAATAATAAATATATGTATATATATATATATGTATATATATATATATGTATATAATAAACACTCCACTTGATAATCACTAGAATAAATAGTTTTCAATAATGGTGTGGAGAGGATGGCTGTAAGGGGAGAAGGGAGGCCATAAAAAAAAATAAATAAATAAATAAATAAATTAGTATTTTTTTTTTCTTCATTCCACTTGTGTCATGGTATCATTTTTAGAAATTTTAGTTGTTATTGATCATGTTGCATCTCAGACATCCTCAGTTCTCCAGAAGTCCCGGGTTGGGGATGTGGGGTGGAGGGTGTGTGTGTGTGTGTGTGCTCCAATAAATCATTTGAGGAATCTTTACTGTCCTCCAATGGATCCTTCTTCAGTTACTTTGAAAGCTGTGTGATTTCTTTCAATGTTGACTTGATCTTAGCTTCCAGCCTCCTCCTCCTCCTCCAGGAGGAACTGCGCTCCTTATTACTCATAGGCTTGATTTTATAGCCAAGTCTTCTTGTCTTTCTTTCGGCTGCTCCCTTTTCCGGGATCTCTACAGCGACTCGTCCTCCTCCATCTGACTCTGTCTTATGCGTCCTCTGTCCTCACTCCAGCTACCTCCACGTCCTCTCTAACTGCATCCGTACATCTCCTCTCCTGGCATGTTTTCCTCCTTGTGGTCTTATAGCCAATTCGGTCAAGAACTACTGTTGCTGTGGTGTATACCAGCTTTCTGGTCTCTGCGATGGTGCCACTGTACTTAGCAGATGAACTGGGAGTTGTTGTGGTGGTTAAAGAGAAAATTAAATCCCAAAGTGGGCTGATGGTGTGGACGGTGTTTCCTCCTTGCCTGGTCAGGCTGACAGAGCCACTGCCAGCTGGGAGACAGCTGCGGAAGTTACTGAAAATGGGAAAATGGAAGCAAAACAGGAAGGAAGTTTTGTAAACAAGAGTATTGGTTTGAAAACACATTTTTCTTTTGTTTTGTTTTCTGAAGTGATACTGTTGGACATTGTTTTAAAACTATCCCACAGTTTGACTCCACCTGATATACAAAAGTTTTTTCTAGTAGGTATAAATTTGCTTTTTTAAAACTGTAATTCCCTCCTTAACTTATACATTTGCTCCTTAGTCTTAAACAATTTTTAAATGTTATCTGGTAATTGTTTGTTTTTGGCTTTGTAAAGGATTAGAGCTGTTGGTAGTTTCACAATATCACTGAACTTTAACTATTTAGATTTTACAAATAGTGTATTGGTGAGCTCTAAATATCCCACCTTATGGATTATTCTTATTGCTCTTTTTTGTAGTATTGTTAGTGCCTGTAGTGTAGTTTTGTCATTATTGCCCCAGATTTCTGCACAATAACTTAAATAAGATAAGACTAGTGAACACATGTAATGCTTTTTGTTCTATGACCGACTTGGCTTTGTTTAATGGGGCAATATTTTTGAGACTTTACTTTGAATATATCTGATGTGTGATTTCCATTTAAGTTTATTATCAATTATGTCACCTAAAAATTTGTTTTCATGAACTCTTTCAATATTCACCCCATCTATTTGTATTTAAATTTCTATATGTGATTGACATTTCCCAAATAACATTATTTTTGTTTTGTTTCGGTTCAAGGACAACTTATTATTATCAAACCACATTTTAAGTTTGTTCATTTTATCAGTTACATCCTTTTCACAGTTGATCCATATCATCTCCAACATAAAAAATGTTTGTATCATCAGCAAATAGTATACTTTTCCTTATCTCAGTCACAATAAATAGATAATTTACATGAATTATAAACAGTTTGGGACCCAGAACTGACCCCTGAGGAACCCCACCAGCAGCTAAACTAACCACATCCATCAAACTTTCTTGTCCTTTGGGAAGCTGAAGAATGACACGTCTGTTGTAGCTTTGGGTCGATTTACACAGTCAATTGCGACACATTGAACCATTTCACCTCCACATTATCTGTATTTGTTGTTTACTGTCTTGTTCACGTTGCTGTGTTTGGCTCTCGATACGTCACACTTCTGAGTGATCACAGAAAATGCAGAAGAGACCCTAGTAGTATTTTCAATCTTTGATGATTAATTTGAAATTGGTGTAAATTTTTAAAAATGAGAGACTCTGAAAACAAGCACCTTTTATGCCTTTTTAAAAAAAAAATCATATTAGGTTCAAAACACTTTTCATTTCCACTCTAAGTCACACGGCTTTGGTGTGGGAAGATCAGGGGTGCAGGTTTCGAAGAGACATAGAAATGATGTCATGCTTGCAAGGGAACCATGACATTCTGATGAACAAGACATTCATGGACCAGGGCAGAACTATGGATAATAGACAGATATGTCTAATCCAAATTGACTTAGAACTCAGTGTTCCAACATTCAAGAGTGATACCTTCTATCACACCTAGAGGTTTATGAGATCGATCGATCGATCGATCGATCTATCTATCTATCTATCTATCTATCTATCTATCTATCTATCTATCTATCTATCTATCTATCTATCTATCTATCTATCTATCTATCTATCTATATATCTATCTATCTATCTATCTATCAGTTGTATTATGAATTAGTTTCACTGAGCTGTTGCTGTTGTAAAGATTGATAGAGCAGAGCAGCTCAAAGACAACTCCAAAATGAAATAACTGGCAAAAGAACACAAGTAGATACAAAAAAATTAAATAAAACCATGATCACAAGAACACAAAACAAGCAGAAAGAAGAGTGAAAAAGACCACAACAAGATCGAAAGTTACACTGAGGGAAAGGCACAGAAATGATCCAGACAAGGTTTCTATTTCAGGAGAACGATTTTGTATCCTGCATCCTCCTTATCGTGTCCTCATCAGTGTCATTTAAACTACTAGTTAAACTACTAATGCCATTAAAACCAGGATGACCTGCTGTGGCGACCCCTGAAAAGGGATCAGGCCATTCAATCAAGTTATTATTTGATAAAACACGTCATTAAAGAGTATAGAACAGGATTTTAAAATAAACATTTGTGTTTTACAGATATAAAAAATAAAACAAAAGTTTCCAGTAGATATGGTAGCTTCTTGTATTTTGGTCACATGACTAAGCCACTTGTTTTTGCTTTCAGAGCACATTGTGGTCTAATTTATTTTGAAATCAGTGTGGTGAAAACAGAAGAACAGAAAACAAAAATCGCCCATATCTAAAACTAAACCATTTACTTCTGCTTGGCTTTATAGTTTCATTTTACTGACATAATAATTTACTCTGCTGAGAATCTCGGCTGCTAAGTAAAGAAACGCCTGAGAAACCCAGAGCAGCAACATTTACTGTCCTGCATCTTTGATATTTGGTTCATTCAATGCAGCGAGTTGAAGGATGAGTCAGGAAGTCTGATATTCTGATAGAAAAAGTTTGTTTTATCAGTGTCAATGCAGAAATAATCCTCCCTGGGCCTCTGATACAAGGTTAGTTGTCATCACTGAACTTACGAACTTGAAGTTACAACAGTTAGTGCGTAAAAATAAAACCTACAAACTTCTGAAGGTGATGTTTATGAAATCAGAAATGGAATCGTACAAAATTTAAATGCCACTGAATGACTGCCAGGAAAAAGGGACCGGTTATCCAGCCCACATGTTGTCAGATCCAACTGTCACAATCAGGAGTAGATTGACAAGAAGTGGAAAAAGCAACAACAACAAAAAAAAAAGTGTAAAACAGAACTGAAAAGGCTTGAGACAAGCACACAACAAACCCCCAAATGTCTATTATTAAAAAAAAGAGAGACTGAAAGTGCTGATTTGCAATGGATTCGAAATCCATTAAATGAAAAGGATGAAATCACAAAGACCACATTGCACATTCACTTTCCTGTGTGTGAAAAATGCGATGACGTTCTGAAAATCAGACGATCACGTGGCGTAAGTGAAACCTGTTAGAGCTCTTTTGCAGCCAGGTGTTTCCCAGTTCAAAATGGAATTGTGCCAGTAGTCAGATTTCAGAGGTAATACGACTATAAAGATGTTGACATTGTACTTTTGACTTTGTTTGCCTAAAACAATATTTACAACTTCTGCTAGATCATTCATCCCAGAAATTTCAATCAGTTGGTGTCTTTTGCGTATATCAATCAATCATCTTTTTATTAAAGACACACAAATAGGTTCATATGAAAAATAAAAATAAAGTAAAAGTAAAAAAAAAACATTATTTACAGATAAATGACATGAGGCAATAATCACCAATACAGATCACGGATTTACATAAAGGCTACACTGCCAGTGTTTCCACAACCTGGACCTAAACCTGACTGAGCTTTGTGCAATATCTGTTAATATCAGGGTAATGTTGTTTGTAGAAGCATGTAATCTCCACATGAACCTACACATGAGGTTACATAATACAGCATAAAAAGTGGGGACACCAACATCAATAAATAACTGACTTGCACTCGTCCGTCTTGGCAACCTGAGCAGCATCCTCATTCCATCGTTGTACGCCACTTTGAGTTCCTGTAAGCTGCTTTGCCTGTACAGTCTGCATAACTGAGCCGTATATAGAGGAGTACAGTATGCTTTAAAAAGATCCACTTTTACTGAGACAGAACACATCCTAAACTTGCGTACAAGCATGTTGGCTTGTGCATACATCAGGCGTCGTTGTCTATATATGTCTGTGTCATCAGCCACATCATCAGCTATATAATGTCCCAGATATTTAACAGCAGCATACACTTTAAGACCAACACCAGTTCAGGAGAAAACAGGAAGTATAAACTTCTGATCCTCCTTTGTTTTTATAATCATAATGCTACTTTTCAGTGCATTATACATTATACTCCTGAACATATTGTGAGCAGGTCCTCCGTAGTTGTTGAAGACCAGCACTACAAGGACTAAAAATAATCAAATCATCTGCATACATGAGATGACACACCCAGTCCCACAGTTATGTAACCACTTTGATAAATCATCCATGTATACATTAAAAAGAAGAGGAGACAGAATACTTCTCTGTTTAACCCTATTGCTAATTTTAAAAAGGGCTGACATACAATTACCCCATCTTATGTACAGTACATTAATTGATGAGCGTATTAAAAGGACAGAATTCTAACTACAGATCTGGGAACCCATCTGTTATAACAGTTATATATAACTTTTTATGATTAATCCGATCAAAAGCCTTTGAAGCATGAATAAAACACGTAAACAGATTCCACAGTTTTCCATGTCATTCAGTGATTACAAGTTAATCTGTCTGTCACATTTACTGTACAAGATGACTGCAAACCATATGTTTGTGTGTAAAGGTTGAATAAAACGCAATAGATGTTCACATAAGTAGAGCAGTTTTCTTCTACTTTGGTTCAGTTTTCAATTTCATTGTGTTTTTAAGGTTTTGAATATATTTTTGTTTCAAATGTCTATGCTGGTGTTTTTTATTGCCCGGAAGTTTGATTGGTTTGGTCATTTAAAGAGAGCAAAAACAAATCATTCACCAGTGAGAGCTACTTTCTCCTCTCAGCAGTTCTTAATCTCCAAATTTCAAAGCTCTTTCTTCTGCTACACTGAGTTTTCTTAACTCATCATTGTATCAAAAGCTACTGCATTACTTGAACTTGAACGGTGCATGTTACAACAATAGTCAGCGTTGAATTCTTTGCCTTGGAGGTACCTTGCTGATGTCATATAACTGTCTTGTAATGCTTTGCTGCATCTAGATTTATTGCGTAATCGAACTCACCACAGAAAGCTGTCTTACCCAACCTCACAACAGCAGCAGAACTTGGCTGTTCCTCAAGCTATATTTAAGACTCTGCAGGCCTCACGTAGAATGTTAATTATTAAAGTTTGTGTCAGTACATTTTTAAAACCGAGAAAATACATGGTTTGGAATGGAAGAAAAGAAGGAGAATTAAAAAGGTCTATTTTCTTTGAAAACAACAATAGAAGCCCAAGAACCATTATGTTTGGATAGAATGCGTTAAAGTAGAGATGTTTGTCCTGAAAACTAAAATCTCTCCTAAAACCAAACACATCTTACCTGCCTAAAACCTATTTCGTCTGATAAGCACGTTAGTAGAGGGTAAATGAATTGAGCTTGTTTTGCAGCCACAGAATCTGAGCACCTGCGAGTTAAAAACATAAAAGATGTTCTTCTGAGCCATTATTAAACAATTGAAATTATTTAAAAATAAATGTCCTTGATAAATTTTAACAAAGGGTAATCTGTCATATATAGCACCACATGTTTCCTCTGTGAATTTGTTGTAGTCAAAAAATCTAGAATTTTTTTTTCAAAAACTCAGTAACAGGTTGTATGAGTTCAGATCAGTGAGCATTAAAAATAAATGGAAGATCTAAAGTTGGACTGTGGATAAGAAAACAAGTTGATAAACAGACATGTCATAGCATTAAGTGATGCTATATGAATCTGTAATCAATATTGGGAAGTAATTTTTCACTACAGTTAGAAACCATTCAACTGTATTTATTCCTTGCTAGCAAATCCCCTGTCAGATGACATAAAAAACTGGGAAATAGTTGGAAACTTAAAAGAAAGGAGAAGGAAAAAAAACATTTTTCAAAATGAGATGTGAAATGTGGGTAAAACTGCAACATAAGCTCCTGTTGTTGAGAATCTGTTAACCGCCCATTTCCCAAACTCTAATCATTAAAACCCCCCACTTCAGTTTTTATTGCTAAGTCAGTTGCATCACAAGCAATGTTTTCCCTGGCCAAGCAGCACGGGATATATCGGTTTATAAATAGCACTATTATGAACCACTTTTTTGTTTAATTTTTTGGTTCACCCAGTCATTACACAACAAGAAAACTTATTTTTTTCCCCTTTTGTAGCATTGTTCAATCAAAACTAAAGAAAGCATTTAAAAATCCGGCACTTTGTATTGCCTTGTTGCTGAAAAGTGCTATAAGAATAAGTTTGACTTGACTCGTCTTCTCCCAGCTGTAACCCATTTCAACCTGGAGAGACTCACGACAAAGAAAGCTGCAATTAAATGGTTTTATTTGACATGAATGACATAAGATATTTGGCGCTCTGACCTCGGCGGAAGACGCGAGTGTCGACAATAGCAATGCGCTTCGAGGAGAAGCTCAGGTTGAGCATTAGAGGCGTCTTTCCCGGACCGGACACTGGTGGTGGAGGTTGAAGAGGGGAAGGAAGCTTGAGGGAGCTGGGAAACTGGGGGTGGAGAGGGGGTGGAGGTGGGCCAAAGTTCGGCCAGCGAACGGATGAGGCCATGATGGAAGTCCTTTTAAACGAAGGCTTGCTCGCTGATTGGATACGCTGGAGGCACGGTCTGATGCTGATAGGCTGGAGTGGAGGTGCTTGACCCAGCGATTAGATGCAGGTGAGGTTGAAGCAGGTCTTCCAGTCTTAATTTACGTCTAGGCTTCATTTCCTAATCAACCTCAGTCTCTTTAAGACCGGTCTCTGTGCACTCATGTCTCGCTGGTTCCTTCCTTTCTGTCTGGTTTTAGATGTTCATGCGCCTGTGCTTTTTCCACGTCCCGTTCACGCTCCCTGTGTTTTCACTCCTCATTTTTCTTGTAAGCTTTTGTTATGTAGTTTTTTTTTTTTTTGCTGCCACGCCTCCTTTTTGCTTTCTTGTTTTCTTTTTGTTAATAAATTAAGTTTTACGTTTTCTAAAACACAAGTCTGCATGTTGGATTCACCACGCTCAATCGTTACAAACGCAGGCAAGAGAACGGTACGAGCAAACAAAGACGACACGAAAACCAAGGGTTTCAATGTGCTGGGAGTGGCGAGGTAACTGGCTGCAACTGTGGCTAATAAGAAACGCTGAACAGGTGTGAGGTGAAGGGCAGGGCTGAGAGAAAGCTACAGGTGACACAGGGGAAGCACAAAAAACAGATTCCAGTTTCACCACAACAGATTGAGATCTACTGGATAAAACCTATTAAAGGTACCAATGAACAAGCATTGGAGCTCATTCATTATTCTTTCATTTCTGTCACAATGTTTGATTCATTACTCCACCCAGAGTTTGGAAAAATCCATACAGAAATGCATTAAATTGTGTGTCTAGATTGGGAATGGCCTTCTGTGACTTTTGGTGGTGGTACATCGTACAGAGCTGACTAAAACTGCAAAACACTGCAATAGGATTTTGGCAAAACAAGTGAGAAACCCCATCCGTCTGTGGAGCTCTTTAGCTCAGTTTAAACAGATTATGAAAAGTTGAACTCCACATCACTGAACTTGCATTTTGATATCTTTTTTTTTGTTTGTTTTTTAACAAATCAGTTTAAGTTTTATGATTTTTGAAGACATTACAGTTGCTTACCTTAGTGTAATGATGTCACACACTAACTTTTGAGCTTCAACAAACTTTATACTTACACAATTCTTTCACTCAGTGTATCTCTGACTGCTATACGTAGTTTTTTCTCAAAGTTTCCTAGAGAACAAAGCATGCACATCCAAACTCTCACTGACTTCCATTGCATTTGAGCACTGACTGTTCGCTGAAGTAAAATTAAAAAAAAAAAAAAAAATGTAATTAGTCATGATCTCCTGCATAAAACAGGATAGACACATACAGCAACTGGATGCTTATGGTTCAGGAGTTAGGAGTTGGACCTGTAAAATTTTATTGTTTTTGGCTGGCGGAGCAGTGGTTAGCGCTGTAGCCTCGCAGCAGGAAGGTCGCAGGTTCGTTTCCCAGCCTTTCTCTGTGGAGTTTGCATGTTCTCCCTGTGCACACGTGCGTTTACTTCAGATACTCCGGTTTCCTCCCACAGAAACAAAGACATTCACGTTAGGTTAACTGGTAACGCTAAACTGTCCTTAGGTGTGAGTGAGAGCATGAATGGTTGTCCGTCTTGTTTGTCTCTATGTGTCCCTGTGATGGACTCGTGACCTGTCCACAGTGACGGCTGGAGATGGACACCAGCTCCGCCGCAACCCGGAAGGGAGAAGCGGGTGAAGAAAATGGACAGATGGATGGAACATAACATGACAAACCAAGAGTTTCTTTGTTCAGTTGATGCAATGAGCTCCAAAAGAGCTCCAAAACCTGACTCCGCCTTATTTAATGTGCAGTAGATCCCTGAAGCCCACAGCAGCAATACCCTTCATTACACACAAAGAGAAAAATATTTTAGCTTGCAGTTTTACGTGTTTCCCACACCAAATTCTTTTTGAATACGTGCACTTTTCAACGTCTTCCTTTTCTTTATTTGCCCTCCTCCCATCAACACGCCTGTGAGCGGATGGGAGCAGCGAAACAACAAACATTTGATCCAGCCAGCATTAGTCATGACTTTTTCATTTTTCGATTCCAGCAGTTTACTTAATTTGCCTGCCAAGAACACTTCATAAGGAAAAAAAACACATACAAAGAACATGATAGGCATCCGGACCAGAGTTTCTTCCGGACCAGAGTTTCTCAAATTTACGGATGGAATGGATCAACAGGTTCGCCTCGGCACGACTCTCATTAGCGCTAACGTAGCAGACCTCTGCGTTTCTGAGGTCTGAGACCGGGGTCCAGATATTATCTTTACACCCATCTTCCTCCAGAATGTGTCTGGCCCCCCGGCACCGCATAGCAGGACATTACCTGTCCGGATCACTACAAGGAAAGT
>NC_051431.1:11922103-11933092 GCF_001649575.2 Kryptolebias marmoratus | reverse complement strand
GGTTAGAGTGCGGGTTTTTGATGTTTGTCTCTTTCTTACTGTTTATTCATTGTCACATGCTGTTTTTATTTTGTTTTTTAATTATGTAAAGCACCTTGAAATGCCTTGCTGCTGAAATGTGCTATACAAATAAAATTTGATTGATTGATTTGATCTATTTTTAGCCACTAAAAAAATGTGTGTTTAATTTAAACCTTTTTGAAGTTTTTTTTTTCCAACTTAGTCAAGGAAGGCATTTCACTTTAATGATTTATTCACAGGTTTGGCAGTCACTTAATAGTCAGTCCTACAAGATGTTTGGTATGCAGATTAGAACAAACATTATGTAGGAACTGCGTTAGAATGAAACACATGAATCCACAGAAGTCAACAGCTAGATAAAAATATCTGAGGTGTATTTTTATTGCTTTGTCCCACCACTTTATGTGGACTGAGTTTTGGCTCCAGCTTCCATCAAATGCCCCCGTGTCTAGTTATTAATACTGTATTTTTCGATGGTTAATTCCAAACGCTAATCAATTGTAGAAATTTTTCAACAAAGAAGAACCAGTCCAGAGGACTTTACTCATCCTTGTCAGAACTCTTTTAACAATTTGGTTAAAATAAGGTCTTGAAGATAAGTTGATGGTGAAGCTATTGTTTCTGTTCATTTAGAAAGCTTGACAAAAAGAACACCAAATATAAATCAGATTCTACTGTAATTGCTAAAGCTGCTAAGATATCATTATCTATCATTATCAATAGAAGGGAAAATGCCACATTATCCCTGAGCAGTTGCAGAGCCGAGGGTATCTGACTGCTCAGGCCACTGAGAAATGCAGGTTTTTATCTGGGGAAGAGGGGGTAACACTGAGCTTCAGTCAGTGTGGGTCAGTGTGGCTGGTCTGCTCCTGATCTGCTCATCTGAGATCCATTGTAGCTCTGCTGGCATTGCCAGCTGTGGCTGGAGTTTTGTAGTGCGTGGCCTCCGCCTGTCTCCACCTGTTGACCCGCTACCTCCTCTGGTAGCTTGTGCATCTGCTCCTGGCCATGTGATTGATCGGCGTGCTGTGGCGCTGAAAGCTGCAGCACACAGGGACGCTCTGCTGTCTTGTCTTGTCCTGTTTGGTTAAAAAGTTTGGACTGCAACTCCAAGGCAACTATTGCTGCGGTTTTAGCAGCAAATTGATAGGACTGTGCATGTCGCCTCTGATCCTGCTGTTATCAAGTGCAGGACAATAACAGTTTGTTCCACCATTGTAGCGTATTTATTTTCCTTGCCTTGTGTTTGATTTGTTTTGATTTACTGTTTTCCTTTTTGATTTGCTTGCTTTGTGTTCTTGCATGTGCTTGGTGTGGAATAACTAAATTACTTGTCCTTGCCTTATGCCTGTAGGATCAAGTTCCATGCCTGGAAGGTGATTTTAATTAGTATATGTTTTAACTGACTTGTTGATAAAATATTGTATTTTTGGGAGAACTCAGTCTGTTGTCCAGGTGCATCTTTTTGAACCTACGGTGTTCTGATTTGTTGGGTAATACCTCTCAACTGGGGTTAAACACAAACCCCCCCACCCCACACCCCCCCGGTCACACTATTTAAATTAATCTAAAGACCTAATGGAGGATACACATAAACGCATCGCAATTTTGCATTGAGTTTTGCTGTCTGGTGGTCTATCTTTGGTCTTTTTGGAGCCCAGAGTTGCTTTATTCCAAGCTTCTTACCTTTCGGTTTAGGTGGGTTTTTGATGAAGAGAAGCCCGATAGGTCAGTTTAGGAGCTGCGGAGCATTGAAGTATAGGAACAGCGGTTTTATTTGAAACATTTATGGCCTTTATTTTTTTGGCTCTGTCTGAAGTTCAGCCCTCTGAAGACCCACAGCTTCTTTGTCTGTTAACACTGAAATTTAAATGGTTAAATATGCATCACTTGCAATAAAGCTGCTAATCTTTCAGTAACATGCAGAAAATGTTTTGTTCTGTATAAATGAAAAGTTGTAAAACCAGAAACTAAACACAAGAAAACTAATAAAATCAGACATTTCAACATTTATGTCAATATGTAACAAAGCATCTAAGTGATTTTATTTCTGATTAAAATATGAGAACCTTCAATCCCATGTGCTATTGTTGTTTGTCTTACCTATGGCAAACAACTATGGTAGTATTTAGATCCAACATTATGCTCTCAAATGGTCAACATCTTCCCAAATAAGCATGTTTCAATAACATTTAGTAGACTTTCTGACTCTAAGCGGCCACTGAGGTGACATGCAGTTCTCAGAGCAAAATTAGGGAAACTCCTCAGGAGTCTTAATGAGGGGATTTGCCCAAGGAATGTGACTGTCAATTATTACACTGACTCCTTGGCCAAATACAACTATGCAAATCAGGATTTTGAGGTTGTTTGGAGAATTCTGCATATAGACATTGTTTCACTCTGTTGTCCACGAAGGCTGAACATCTTTTTTTATTTTTTTATTTTATTTTATTTATTTATTTATTTAATAAGGTTGAACATCTGACGTCATACTAAACCAAAAAAAAAACAGACTCTGTTTCTGGAAAAAACTATTCTTCTGAAAACATAAATAAGAGCAAATATCTGGAATGGATGAATGAATTTAGATTCAAGTTTTACAAGATAAACCTTTAATGGATTTTAATGCTAACGTAAACTATGGCATGTGATTTTAAAACCTCTTCAGGTTTACTTAAGAACTCCTGACACACTAAACTCTCTGTAATGAGCCACACACAAAGTCTGCTTGTTTCAGAATGGTGTCTGAGTAGCAGGAATGCCCGATGGATAACCTAAGCTAACCACTGAAAACCAACAAACCCACTGTGTGGAAACCAAGTATATTTTCTCTAGGGTTTTCAGAAATACCATAAACATGATGTAGTTTTGGCATAGTAAACATACTTACGGTAGGTAAGCTGGGAATACCTAAAGGTCTTGTAAACAAAATAAAACAAATGGAATGTTTGACTAATTTTGTTTATGTCTGTTTTGCCTCAACTGTGGCCCAGTTTGCGTATGAGAAATCTGTTTTAGGCTTGGTGTGTCATAGGTGGTGGAGAGCGAGAGGAATCCAGAGCGCAGATTCATCACTTAAAGCAACAAAGATTTATTCTTTAAATAAACTAACAAAAACAAAAGGCTGGCGTGGCAGCAGAAAACAATCAAAAACCAAATCCAAAATAACAGCAAGGCGAGGTACTAGGAATGAATGACATGGAGCAAACGACAACTGTCAACAAACAACAATGAACCGGCAGGGAGGTGGAGAAGAAGACCAGGTTTTAAAGCAGAGGGTGATGAGGAGAAGTGGGAACAGGTGTGTGATTAAGAGTGAAGACAGCTGGAGATGGGTGTGACAGGTAACCAGAAAACTACTGAGCAGAGGACAGGTGAATGGTGACAAAACAGAACCAAAGCATAAAGAAGACAAAACAATATAAAGACAAGGACAAAAAAAGCAAATACAAAATCAATCAAGAAAACCCCAAATCATAACAGAACCAAAACACAGACAATTATGACATGGTGAGCGTCATTTAGTGCATACTCAGTGCCACTGTGATGCTTGCCTGGCAGTTCACTGAAGTTCCATGGGTTTGGTCAACACACATACTTTAACGCCACACACGTAAAGGTCAACACACTGCTGGAGAACAGGTGGGAGCATTAATGAAGTTTCTAATATTTATAGATTTTTACTGTTTCACCGTCTACAGGCTAAAATATGCAGCCCATAACCCAAGCATATGTGTACAATAAAAGAAAATCTGTTCATTACTTCTACCAAGGAGGTTATGTTTACAGTAGCGTCTGTCTGTCTGTCTGTCTGTCTGTCTGTCTGTCTGTCTGTCTGTCTATGTACAAGATTAGCTATGAACAGATTTTCATGAAATTTTCAGGAAACATCAAACATGGTGTACGGAACAAGTGACTAGATGTTGGTAGTGATCCAAGTTCAAGGTCAAAGGTCGCGGTCACAGATCAGCCTGTGCTGTAACTCTGCAGCTGTATAACATGAATGGGTAAACTCCACAGCTGGACACCTCATGGGTCAAGTGTGATCACTGTCGATTTCAGGGTCAAAGGTCAAGGTTACAGCTGACCTCGTGCTCTAACCATGAAACAGTGTGATGTAGGAATGTCAAACTGCGCAGTTGGACACCTCATGGGTCAAAGATGATGCCTGATGATTTCAAGGTTCATGGGGGTCAAAGGTCAACATCACAGGTAAATTACGGCATGCTTAATATATTGATATGTATTGATGTACACTCTTTCCCATGTTTTTGGTTTTTAGGGAAATAGAGATTTCCATAATATAAATGCACCTGAACCAGCAACAAAGATTACAATTCATTTTAGTTTGGCCCAAATTTAGTCAATAATAAACACTGCCAGTCACAATTTTATGCCAAAATAGATTTATTTTTTTGTCAGGTGCAAAATCTTTACCCACCCAAAGTACAGCAGCTTGAGACTGATGGTTGGAAAGTACTTGGTTGCATTAAAACATAGACTGTATTAAAGGAACAGAAAGCCTTTAATGATTGTTTTTGCAACACAACAAAATTACGGATAATGCTCCTGATTTACACTGATATTAAAATTGGTTTTCAATCAATACATATGAATGAAAATAAGTAAAAATCTTCAAGATACATACAAGATATATATATTTGTTGTATTCAAAACTTGTCACTGAGTTGTTCCGAGAGATTATGTAATAAATATTTCCCTTCATGTTTTTGTTTGAGTTATCTAAACTAAGGATGACTTTAAGAAGCCGTTAAAGTCTTGGTTTGTGATTTAACAGATATGGCACATGCAAGGTATACATCCTCTTCTATTGTTTAAACTCTGTGGAGGTGGCAGACATTAGTAACATCATCTGTGAAACGGAAGGAAGTCGCTCTTGATCTGATTCTGAGGGCATGTGTTTAATGTCTCAATGATGCAATAAAGCCCAGATGGTTTTTGACAGCCAGCAACATATCATTAATTTTCTTTTTCTGGAGTATTTTCATGAACTCCAGGTGCAGCAGAGACTTTTGATGGAGAACGGTTTGGGAAAATAAATAATCAGTTCAAGAAGTTCCGTCCTGTGTTTTATTTGGTCTAGTTGTTTAAGTATTTTTGTTTTTACTTATCGCTCCTCTGCCAGTTAGGAAGCTTCTCCTAAGATGAATCCACCCACTGTTGCATCATCCACAGGTTCACAGATGATGGTAATGTGCAGCCATCTGTGAGGAGAGAGGAGATTTGATGGTAAAATAAACAGCCTTCGCGTGAGTCAGAGCTCACTTTGAAAGTGTGGAAAAAAAGTACTGTCCAAGTTTGACAGTTTGTGGAAAACCTGTAAAGCAACCCCATGATCCAGTTAAAGATGGATGTCAGACAGTGGTTTTTGTATAATCACAGGCAGGATAATTATGTTTACTTTCTACTGAACTTTACTTTCTTTCTTTTGTTAACTCAGAATTTGTTCTTTAATCTTTGTGTGCTTTCATGTGGAAAAGGTTATTTCACAGTTCTTTTTTCTTTTTTTTAAACATCAAACAATAAAAGTTACAGGAAAAAAAAAACTTTGCTCGCCCTGAGATGTTACTCATCAGAAGCTGCTCCGGGACAGGTTAGGAGTTCACACTGTGCTATGTCGAGGTGAACAAAACTAAAGTCTTGCTTAACAGCATTTTAATCATAAGAAGAGCAGCAGTTCTGCATATATAATCTAAATGTTGTGGAGTAGAAGGCCTTGTATTTATTCTCCCATGCTTTATTTTATGTTTGATTATTATATCTTTATCATTTGTGTTTATCACCATTTTATATTTAGTCACCATTTTAAAACCTTTAACAAGTAGTTGTTTAGTTTATCTGGAAAGAGAGGTATGTGTTAGAAGCCCTGATTTGAGCCACAGTGCCAGGCACGAAGGAGGAAGAAGTTGCCCTTTGACCTCCAGAGAAGAGCGACACCCTCTGAAGGAGGGGAGGGGACCTAAGCATTAAAACCAGAGAACATCCTTTGTTTCCTCAGACAATCTTTGGGGCACTTTGCTGACACTTTGAGGTGATGTGTTTTCCCACATTTTATTTGAGGATTGTCTCCCAAATGCATTTGGCTTTATCTTTGTAATAACTGGTGTTTTCTCTCTGCTTTTGGTAAAATAAATATTTAAATTTAAGGTATTGTCTCCTTACGGTCTCTTTCCATCAACCAACTCGGGTGAGGTGAAGGAGGAGAATTGCAGGTGAAAATCCTTATCTCAACAGCTACCACGCTGGTCTCAGAAAAGAGATCCTCCTTCCTAAGGTTGGAAAATACCCTGACTTTTGTCTGAACTTACCCAAAATTTTGCTGTGTACAGTTTTCACCCCTTTTAACCCCCTGAAAATGGAGGGGGCAGGGGGCACAAACCACGTTTGCTGGGTTTTAGTGTGTTAAAGTACATAGACAAAGCAAACCAATAGATGTTTCAGAACTTTACTTTCCCAGTAAACAGACTAAAATAAGTCAGTTTTTATCTATTTTTGCAATGGTGCACACCTTCCCTGTCACTGTCATCCAGTTTTGCGTTCAGATTTTTTAACACCTTAAAATAAATGTTTTAATATTATCCTTTATTTAACAGGCAGATCCCATTGTGATCACAGATCTCTTTTTCAAGGAAGGCCTGAGCCTGAAGGCCAAGATACCAACAATGCTTCATTTAACATCTTTAAAGAACAAAGATGGTCATTCTCAATCTCAGACGGCTTACTCCACAGTTTTGTTTTCCATTCTTCCATCATGTGAGGATCTGGATATTTGTGTTGATTTTTTTGCATTTTTCTGGTTGGGTTTTGGTTTTTCTTTTCATTTATCCTGATTGTGGATTCGGTGGTACTTGTAGATCTGCTTTCATTTGTACCTAGAGTTCTGTTGTGTGTTCTGTTCTTGTGGTTCTGTCTGCTTCATGGTTTTTGTAGTTCTGTTTGCCTTCATGGATGCTGCGTGACTTTGTTAATAAATCAGTTTATTTGTGGGCTCCTTGTGTTGCCTGCATTCTGGGTCCGACTTTAAACCATTAAACTTGATATATCATACTTCCTAGCGTAGACAACTGCAGTCCGGGCTTGTCACAAAATGACAACAATGTTCTTCACAGGTGCTGGCTGCTTCCTAGCTTGACTCATTTCTCTTTGGGCAACTTGGCTCAGGCTTTCCGTGTGAGAGACAGATGGCTTTCTGAAGCAGCTCTCACACCTGACGCTGTTCCTGGTGTCTAGTTGAGCTGAGCTACAACCGTTTCTGTCACTTTGTGATTGGTCACAATCACAGCCTCCTGTGGTCTCCGAATGAGTTTTCTTTGAATCCTGTTAGTAGTTAATCTTACCTGTAGTGTCCTGCCTGTACCTATGAAGTTCCCCTGGGAAATCCTCCTAGAAATCAGCTGACTCATGTGAATGTTCAGCCTGCCTGCCCTCTCAGTCCTTGCAACACTTGTCTGTCTTGGATTCCTGGAACTTCGCCTCCCCTGGAAAAATTTATTAAAAATTAATACAAGATTCTGAGAATCTACCTTCATTTAACTCGCCTGAAGATTCATTCTAACCTGCACCCTGTTCCCTTTCCGCTTCCTGTGCCCTCAAAAATAAAACTGTTAAACCTACTTGAGTTATATTGTGAGAACCATGTAATTAACGGCGCAAACTTGTTTTTAAGGGTGTTTATATGGCAGATTTAGTGTTTTTGTCCAAGAAATTAGTTATTTCATAATCTTAAAAGTAGTTTTGGTGCCCAAACTGAACAAAACAGGAATTGAAACCAAACAACAAATGGGATAAGTGTAAATAATGAAGAGAGCAGCATTTTACTTTAAGGCTGCAATACATCCTAATGAAAGGTTGGTTTGTGAGTGTAGTGAATTTACATTAAAAAATTGAAATGCAAGGTTCAAAATTAGAGTTTTCGGGGGTCCTATGTCTTCACAAGAAGGAAAATAAATGCTCCATAAACTTGTTTCCGTTGTCTTTTGTGGTTATTGCAACATTCACACAAAAGTGCTTAGCGTTGAATATTTTACTGAGTAATCCAGAGGATGACTCTCCCCCTAGGTTGTGGTAGTCATTATAACCTTTTACTTCAGTCTCTTTTAAGATTATTAACTTCCTGCCCAAAGGAAACAAAAAAACTGTAGACTTTTCCTTTTTCTCAAATGGTGTTTACAAATTTGTTTAAATCTGTGTCTGTGAGGATTTCTCCTTTGCTGAGATAATCCATCCACCTCAAAGGTGTGGCATATCGATTTGCTGATTAGACAGCATGATTCTTGCACAGGTGTGCTTTAGGCTGGCCACAGTAAAAGGCCACTCTAAAATGTGTAGTTTTATCCCATAGGACAATGCCACAGATGGGTTTTTTTTTGTCATTTTTTACTGTTTCAGTGTATGTTTTATTACTGAGTGGGAGTGAGGAAACATCTGTTTTGTTCCACTTAAAATTGCCGAACATGTTTGAATCATTTATGTGACTAGATATATATATATGCTGGGAGGCTCCCAGCATATATATAGGCCCGGTCCCAGCACAATTTCAAAAGTACTGTTTAGGTATTTTTGCTTTCCAAAGTCACTGCAGGAGATATTTGGCTGTTCAAATGTGTTTTGTTATGACTTGTTGATAGCATTCACATATGTACAGCAAAGTGAAACAAGAATTATTTCAATACTTTACATTTAAAATCTGCTTTTTTCGTGACAGACACAGCTTGCTCTGTCACCACTGCCATATTTGTGCCGTTTAATTCAAAACCCTTTCATTGTCAATAAAGATAATAAAAAAAATTTCAAAACGTCACATTTAGCGATGAATTGTGGGTAAATACTTCGCCGAAGTCCACCTGGATTTGGGCTTAGCCAGAGGGCGGATGTAGTACACAAAGGGGGCGGGACCACTCCAGAGATTTGGGACACACTACGCACTCAAACCCTTCAGCATGAACATGCATTTGAAGGACACAAGGGTGGAAGTTAGGGTATTGGGACCGGGCCACTGTCCTCTCTTTCTTTATCCATTTGTTAGATCCTATTGTTCACCGTTTAGCTCCAGTTTTCCTGTTCCCTGTGTGGTCCTACCAGATATTCATTGTGTTAGTCTTAGTTGCTTTTTTGTTTCATTGAAGTTTCAGTTTTCACATTGTGACACTGTTTGTCTTTAATCTAATCTCAAAACCAGCAGAAGCCACAGGAAACATGAGATATCTGGAAGCAGTTTGTATGCATCCTGTATTTTCTCATCCCTCAACTATTGCTTTCCTGCCCACGTGTATCAGCATGCCATTATAGGAAGAGAACCCACACAAACTGTATACAAATGTGCAAACAACAGTAGAGCTGTGACTTTGGTCTTATCTGGCATGTATCTCTCAAACACTCGTTACATAATGTTTTTATTTTGTATCTATATAGTTTCAGACATTTAAATTTTAAAAACTCAGTTGCAAGATGAACATTTCTAATAATTTCTAACAACCCAAACTCTTTTACATCACTGTGAAGGTGTCAGGTTAGTGGCTGGATGGTTTGGACCCAAGATGCAGACTGACATGGAGGAGCACAAATGAAAACTTTTTTATTAAATACCGAAACAAAATGCTGACGGCAGCAGCAAAGCTTAAAAAAAAAAAACTAAATTTACAAAATCCTGACATGCAGGGAACACGAGAAGAACCAGATAGAGCATGAGAGCAACAATGAGCCAGTGGGGAAGTGAAGAAGATGGACTGGTTTTAAAGGCTGAGGGTGATTAGTAAATGAACACAGGTGACTGATTAGGAACAAGAGACAGGTGTGGGTGATTGTGGCAGGCTGAGAGGTACTGAGCTGAGGACAAGTGAATAATGACAGGAACACAAAGGGCACAGGGAGCAAAAGCTAATCAAGGACTGACAATACTAAACACAGGGATACCAAGAAATAAAACAGAACCAGAGAAACACAAAACAATAAACCCAATGGAAAAAAAGGTTTTAGTCACAAAGAATTTAAGGTTTCAGTTTGTTCTGAAACTATTTTTCAGGGATCATAAATATGAGTTATTGTGGTCTTGAACTCTGTTGCAAGAACTGCTTTATCTGTTTTTGCTGAGCCTTCCCCATCCCTCCTTAGTACAAATGTTTTACGTGATTTTCGTAACATGACAAAACAATAAGGACTAGGCACATCTGAGCCAAGATAAAAGTAATTAAATATTTTTTTTGTTTAGTCTTTGTATCTGAGTTACTTGGAAGTAAATTTTAAAAAATCCTCTTCAGGGCTCTTGAAAATGTTAACAAGTTAAGACGTTTTTTACCACAAATAACACTGATAAGAATGACATAAAGCTGACAACCAGCCGAATTATTTGACTGAGCAAAATTGTAGAAAATAATGGTTGACAATTCTGATAAAGTGTGACATCAAACTAATAACCTTCAGAGAAGTTTTTGGAGCTGAACTGATTTATTGATTGCTTGATTTCCCATCAGTCCAGGCGGCTCAGACAAATATTCTTCTGTCCCATTTTTGCATGTGCGTTTGTTTGTCTGTCTGTTAGCGAAATATGTCATGAACTACTGGACAGATTTTAATGAAACTCTCAGAAAGTAATGATGCATGCCTACAAATCAGGGGTGGAAATTAGCACCCGCCACCGGCCAAATGCGGGTAAATATTTGAAGTGGCGGGTGAATTTGATCAACACACACGCCACAAAAAGCGGGTTGGCAATTTGAACAGAAAAGGTGTTATTTGTCCTCTTGACATATAGGGGGCAGTAATGTGCTCGAGTTGCTGCTGTTACGTCAAGCCGCGTTCCCCATCAGATACGGTTCCCCCTGCGTCTCCGTAAATAATGACTTATCTATTAACAGAATTGTTTAGAGGGGCAAATATTTCTCATTAAAAAAAACAAAAAAACATCATTCTTTTAAAAATAAAATGTGCTAATAATATCATAATACAGAG
>NC_051431.1:11873177-11922044 GCF_001649575.2 Kryptolebias marmoratus | reverse complement strand
AATAAACACAGGTAAGGAGTTGTTGGTAAATTATTTTTGTCCTGTGTTTTAGAGGGGGAACCGATTATTTCAGACGGCTGAAATATTTGGTTCCCCCCTCGTAACTTTTGCAAAAAAAGAACAAATGTCTCCAAATTCACAGGACTTGTTGTCCATGATGAGAGGAATAAACACAGTTAAGGACTTTTTGGTAAATTATTTTTGTCCCATGTGTTAGAGGGGGAACCGATTATTTCAGACGGCTGAAATATTTGGTTCCCCCTGGTAACTTTTGCAAAAAAAGAACAAATGTCTCCAAACACAGTTTAAGACTTGTTGCTAAATTAACTGGTTGTTGTTGGATAATTAATGATCTAAATAACATTCAACCTGAATGTTATTTAGATAAAAGCGAAATACCACTTCAGGCGGAGAAAACCCGCATAAAATATTACAACAGTTTACTGCAAACCCATATGACACCAATTAGGTGTTGTGATGAGAAGCTATTTTATTTTCTGTTTTTCAAGAGTAGTCGAGGGAAGAACCAAAAGATAAACAACGTTTTTTCTTTTTAAACTAAATCAATGACGTCATGACGTCGGTCAGTGTGCGTTCGCGCCTACAGCCGGTGTTCTGACGATCTGTGCTTCTTGGTCAGATTTTCCTACCGTAGCTCGACTAAACAGCGATGTCTAACGGTCGGTGCTAACCGTCAAAAAAATGCTACCGTCATGTTTACAAACCAAAAACTATAGCGGTTCGTGTTAATGTTAAATATCATCGGATACTGAAGTGGAAGCTTAGGAGTTATGCTTAGCATAGCATTGGAACAATTTATATCCCCGACAAAAACCTTTCTAAAAACCACAAAAATCCCTTTCTTCATCAGAATATCCTACCTGTTAAATATAAGCGGGTAGCACAAATAGATCTATGCATTAAAAGCAGCAAGTGTCTGAAAAACATTACAACTTACATACAAAAACTTACAAAACCACAAAAAAAAACTTCAAAAACACTCCACAGAAAAAATTTTTACTTGTCTGAATTTTTTTATGTACAGATATGCATCTTTTAATGGTTTAAAATAAAAAAATAAAATAAAATAAGAAAAATCTAGTTATTTCCATGCAGTGTCCAGAAAGAGGTGTTGTTGAGCTTGTAGGGCACCACAACTGCACAGGTGCATTTTATTGATGGCATTTTGAATTCCCAGTGATGCCTTGGCGTGATCCTGAGGCCCTTTGTTGCTCAGCCATGACCATCACCTCATGTTGCAGCATGATATATCAGAGCCGATTGTTGCCAGGGTCTGTACATGATTCATGGAAGCTGAAAACACCCCCTGTTCTTGCACGGCCAACATACTTACCACACATCTCACGCACTGAGCGTGTTTGGGAATACTGACAATATCCAGCCAACTTCACCCACACGCAGCCATTGAAGAGGACCAACATTCCACAGGAATGCAACCTGATCATCTCCCTGAACTTGTGTTGAGTTGAACCCGTATCCTGTGCTTCACACTACATGTGAGCTATAAATGCACACCACTACATCACATTTTTTTAAATTTCAGCTTAGATCCTATCACATAGCCTGTGTGTGTGTGTGTGTGTGTGTGTGTGTGTGTGTGTGTGTGGTAAGAGTTTGTACATGTCGTTGCATCAGCTCAAAAAATATTTGAGTTTATCCAAAGCTATGTCTTGATTTTCTAAATGCAGTTTCAGTGACATCATTTTAGGGATTTTTTTGAGTGGGACGAAGGAATGCCCTTCATATTTTTGGGAGGATGTTTTTTTTTTTCAGAGTAGTTAAACAAAGTCTTTCTAGTTTCAGTAATCACTGAACTGAACCCGTATCCTGTGTCTCACACTACATGTGAGCTATAAATGCACTCCACTACATCACATTGTTTTTAAATTGACCATAGATCCTATCACATAGCCTGTGTGTGTGTGTGTGTGTGTGGTACGAGTTTGTACATGTCTTTGCATCAGCTCAAAAGATATTTGAGTTTATCCAAAGCTGTGTCTCGATTTTCTAAATGCAGTTTCAATTACATCATTTTTTGGGTGGGATGAAGGAATGCCCTTCATATTTTTGGGAGCATGTCTTTTTTAAACAAAGCCTTTCTAATTTCAGTAATCACGGTGGAAGTTAGTAGTTATGAGGTCATCCCCTTTTTTGGCAAACCTGCCTCACTTTGTGAAAAAACAAAAATAGAAAAAAAGAGCTGTTTGTTCACAACACAAAAATGTTGCGGTGTCCTGTTTAAATGCTCAAAAATGTTGAGTCATCATTTTAGTTTGCCTTTGAATTTTTAAAATCCTTTAATCTAAGTATCTAAACCTATCTAACCTAAAAATGCAAGTGTTTTTTTTCTAAACCCTTACATTACAATCAGCTCTGTGTTGCAGTTATTATTATTATTATTATTATTATTATTATTATTATTATTATTATTATTATTATTATTATTATTATTATTATTATTATTATTATTATTATTAATGATTTGGGGGTTATTGTTACTCTTCATGTTTAAGTTTGGTGTTTTTTGTGTCTTGTACTTTGTTGTTTAGTTGCCTTTATGTTTAGTCTTTGTTCCTTGTGTCTTTGTTTCGTGTCATCATTCATTTCTCCTCAGTTTTTCTCTTGTTCTCCTGCCACGTCCATCTTCACCTGATCCTAGTTGTAATCATCTCACCTGTGCCCATTTCCCCTATTCACCCTCTGTTTTAAAACCTGGTCATTTCCTCCACTCACTGCTGGTTCATTGTGGCTTACATGATCAGTCTCGTTGGTTTCATGTCTTGCCTCATGTTTGCCCCCTGTTAGGATTTTTGTTATGTTTAGTTTTGCTGCCACGTCAGCCTTTGTTTTTGGTTATCTTTTATTTGAATAAGTTAGTTCTTTTTCTGAAGATGAGTCTGCGCTCTGGGTTCGCCTCCTTATCCACCACACGTGACAGCATTTGCATGATCCACTGTTTTATTTTGTTTTTTTCTTCTTTTTTGTGTACAGTGACATTGAAGGTATTCTATTCTATTTTGAATTTACCATAGAGCCGGTGAAAAATAGCTAAAGTAATATCATCCTGTTCTAGTTTTCATTGCAACAACACAATGATAATCAAGAACGGCAAGAGTCTGGACAAGAAGTAACAAATGCATGGACTGGTTCAGGTATATTTAACTTCAATTGGAAGTGGGCCATTTGGTATCAAAGTTTTCCATAGTTCCCATGTCCTTCCCATTAAGTAGCTCATGACTCATCAGAATGCCCTGGTTTCCCAACACCTGACTTGCATGTCAACGCTGCGGTTAAGTCCTCGTCCTTTCAGTTGAGGCGGCTGATAAAAATCAAGCCCCTCTTGTGTAGACAACATCTGGACACACCGATTTGTGCATTTATCACATCATGTCTGGATTACTGTAGCTCTCTTTTGATTGGAGTTAGCCAAGCCCCCTGTTTTGTCTGCAGCTGCTGCAGGATTTTAAACTGGTACAAACAAACGAGAGCACATAACTTCAGTTTTAGTCTCCCTTCAGTGGCTTCCTGTTCAGTTTCAAATCCATTTTAAATTTCTTTTATTTGTATTTAAGTCTCTTAATGTCTCTTAATGGCCTCGCCCATTCTTATTTGTCCGAGCTGCTTCACCCTTACCTGCTCACCCACCCATCGCATGCTCTCGGCTGACCAGACGCTTTTGACTGTCCCGAAGACATTTTTTTAGGAATAATCTGGTATGGTATGGAAACAACTGACACAAACCTTGGTAATTCAGGCAACTTCTGACATAGCCTCTCACTCATTTATTAAACCAAGGTTGCTACCGGGATTTGAATCCCAAGTTATAGTCGTGCAACTTAACCAGTGTGCCAGCTGACAGAGGAAACAGAGAAGCTGTGGAGAGTCGAGGCCTCAGTGGTGCCAGTGGTCATCAGAGCACACACACACCGGAAGAGTGGCTCCAACAGATCCCAGGAACAACCTCAGAGATCTCTGTCCAGAAGAGAGAAGTCCCAGGAACAGCTAAGAGAACCCTCAAGCTCCCAGGCCTGTGGCAGAGGACCTGAGCTTGATGTGGAACCACCCATGTGGAACAAATAGAGCAAGATAGGATATATATATATATCCTATCTTGCCCTATTTGTTAGGGTTAGGGTATATATATATATATATATATTCATCAATATATATATATATATATTCATCAAGGCCAGAAGCAGAAAAAAAGTTACTCGTTAATGTGTTAATGCGCAAGCTATTCGCATGTTTTGACTTGCATTGTCTTTTTATGCTGTTCATCGATCACAGCTCACAGCAATACTTTCATTAAACCCTGATTGCAAAAGAACAAACTAACTTTTAAGTCTTAATCACCACTTAATTTAGCATGCATGCCTTTGGACTTATGCGCTTTGAGAACATCAAAAAGTTGACACAGAAAAATGCCAAACAAGATTCAACATAAACAGTCTTGTTGGGCAGTAGAAAATCCCCTTTCTCATAGATGGTAAAAGCAAATGAATGCGATGAATGCAATGATTGCGTGTCTTTCCAAAGATAAAAATGATAAGGATGATGCAAAAAGTCAAAACAATGCTTTAATGCTTTTGGGATTTTTTTTCAGCACAGACACCTGCATTTGTGTCATGACAAAAACACGAGCTCACTGATGAAAGCAATTTCACTCATGTCACCTGAAAACCGTAGATAAAACAAGACAGCAAATTCTTTTGAAATGTAGAATCAGTCATTGTAGATGCAGCTCAAACTGCTGACGAGAATTATTTAAAAGTGCACTTTCTTGTGTTTCTAAATCAACCAGCATCAATGGTGTCGATTCAACTATAGGAGAGTGATGATGTTAAAACATATGAATAAAACTGTTTTGTGTTTAACTTTAAACAAAATTTGATTTATATTTTTCTTCATACTGCAAAATAGGAATCAAACCATACATATACATATATATTATTTTCAGTGCTTTCTATAACTACTTAAGAGTTCTTTTAAATTTCCGTCACTTCCTTACAATCCTAAAAACCTTCCTGAAAACAAATTATGTAACAAAACCGAAATACTTTGTCACGTGAACGAGAGCATGTTGTGGTGAAACTTTGTTAGTTTCGTTGCTTTTCATTCCACACATTTTTACGCATTGCTAAGAATTTTTCAGAACCTCATTCAGGTCTTTTGAGGTGAGTTTCTGTGGGAAGGTTTTGAACAAAAACCTTGTGGTTCTATGACATACAAAAAACAGTTATCAATGTGGTACATTCCTTGCGGTCTGAGCGGGTTTTGTTGTGTAATTATTTCTTTGTTTTTTTTGAAATGTTAAATTTCAGGTTACTTAGATTTAGGGTGTATAGAACATGGCCCTTTAAAAACATTAATAATAAAATACAATAAAACAGTTTGTCTTTAATTACAGAATCATTAGGTTGCAATTAGTTGGTTTCTATAACAACTGGTTGTTATAGATCAAATTTAATATTTATAATACTACTACTACTACTATTTCTACTACTTATAATAATAATATTAATATGAATATATGAACAGAAGAAGGAAGGAATCAATTAAATTTTAAGAAGAATGAATAATAGAATGAAAAGGAAGAAGAAGAAACAGAATGTGTAAAAGTATTTTTTTAATTTATTGCACATCATTAATCTACACAGCTCAGCAAAAAAATGAAAATAAAATAATAAAGTAGCAACCACTGTCTCCGATTTACACTGAAAAAGTTTCCATGTTTTACTGTTTTTAGTCAGCAGGGGGCGGTGATGCACCTCTCATAATAAAGCCCACGAAGAAAAAGTTGACCCGCGGCTAATGCTAATGCTAACGCTGCTAACACGTCAACATATGTGCTAACAGGAGAAAGCCGAGTGAGGAAAAATACTTCAGAGGTGTGTTTAACTTTCTGTTCATCCGTAATTTCGTAGTGATCAGTGAGGAGGGGAGAAAAGCAGGTTTTGGCGCTTACATTGTGTCTAAATTTCACCACATTATGAGTTATTTGTCAACAAAACAGCACAAGATGCTGACTTCTTTTTTTAGTGAAGTTGCTAGACTAGTTTCTTTGTTTTGAAACCTCGGCTTGAAAACTTTAGATAAATCTGTCAGATTGAAGGGGAAAGTTTTTTCCTTTTAACCCGTTTTAATAAAACCACAGTTCATAGGCACAAAATAAACACCGAAAAGCTGATCTTCAGCGTTTTTAGTGCAGGAATTGTAAAACAAACATAAGTCAAAATTTTATTGGCTGCATCTGTTTTTATCATTTTGTTGGGTTTTTTTCCCTTAGAGTAAGACAGAGTCCAAATGTTCAAGTTGGGTTAATAAGAGATTCTCACTTTGAATGTTAGTTTGTGCGTGTATGTTTGTTGTGTTTATCCAATGGCTTTATTGCCTAAATCCTCTAAAATGCCCAACCCCACAGTTATACATCATAAGTTTAGTCATGATTTCTGGAGGCAGAGTTCGATAAAGATGCACCATCAAATGAGATATGCAGGTGATGACATACTGCGTGAGAGAAGTGATTGTTGGAAAAATGTAACTCGTGCAAACACGTTCACTCAATTATTATTCAAGCAAGTTGAGCAATAATCAAACTGTGCTGGAGGGGAAAAAGACAAACGAACAAATGTGCCACTGTGTAAAAACTGCCCACGCTTGATTATTTTTCCACTAAAAACGGCTTGCACTTGTATAGAGCTTTATCTAGTCCAAGGACCCCAAAGCGCTTCACACTACAATCATCCACACATTCACACACTGATGGCGGTAAGCTACATTGTAGCCACAGCTCCCCTGGGGCAGACTGACAGAAGTGAGGCAGCCATCACACCGGCGCCACCGAGCCCTCTGACCACCACCAGTAGGCGAGGCGGGTGAAGTGTCTTGCCCATGGACACAACGGCTGAGACTGACAGAGCGGGGACTCAAACCAGCAACCTTCCGGTTACAAGACGAACCATTACCTCCTGAGCCCCTGCCGCCCCTAAAGCAACATAAAAAGTGGTGATTTCATTTTTGATTTTAGGTTTAACATACAAAATCATTGGGGGAAGGATGTTTGGTTTTGTTTTTTAATGAGCCTTAAGCTCTATTCAGAGACACAGTTGTGATGAATAAACATGGAGTGAATACATCATTTTATCAAAACAATAGCAGTGACAGTTGACAGTGACTCAAAGGGCTATTTCACAATCTTTTTTGGCATTTGGACCCTTATAGTTCAGATCTAGTTCAAAATCTAAAATACAATTTTTCTTGTCAAACCTGTCTATGTTATTCTACACTGAATACAAATATGTGAAAACACAGTTTCAGATCTATGAATTCTATATTTGTAAAAGTTTGTTTTTTATTAAAAAAAGAGGGTTTAACTCTCTCTATATATAGGGAAATATATTTGAAGTGTGACTCTCTGTAACAGGTGAAGCCTATATAGTCAATATGTTGTTTTTTTCCGCTGCTCCCTTCTGCAGGTTTCGCCACAACCAGCGAATTTGCATAAAAGATCTGATGATTGTTTTACACCGTGTGACCTTTCTGACGCAACTGCTGGTTAACACAGTGCCTGTAACTGATCCTAATCAACAGATTCACTAACTTTATTTGTTATCAGCATCCAAACAACTTCATGTTTACGTCAGTCATATCGTCCACGCTCGCGTGCACCAGTCAGTATGAGTCAAACTTCATTAGTATCCATCAAAGCACATTCTATGCATACCAGCTTAGTGTTCTTTCTAGTAAGAATAAAAAAAATACAGTTTCAAATTACGTTGCGTTGTTCATGCACGCAAAAAATTCATCAAAACAACAAGGAAACAAAAAAACAGGCTAGATAAAAACTGAAACAAGCCCAGAGCTGTGAAAGTGCTAGATACTACAAAAAAGCATTAAGACCCTCTGTTTTTCACCATTTACAAATCTAAAAGTTATAAAGTGTAAATTGTGTTTTCATGTCTTTCAGTGTAGAATAATTTAAACCAGGTTTGACAAGAAAAAAAGTGTTTTAGATTTTGAACCACGGCTGATTCAAGGATAAAAGCCCTTTCACTGACTGCAGCTTCTGAAGCTGACTTCAGTTAGTTCTGTCTTTTCTGCGGTCATGTCTCTTCTGAGACAAATTTCTTCTATTGTTTTTGGTAAAATGATGCATTTCCTCCATGTTTATTAATCACAGCCACCATATGCCTCTGAATAAAGCTTAAAGCCTACTTTCCTCCAACACTGACATTTTACTTCACTAAAGGATCTTTGTTATGCTCTCAAATACAAGAAAACCAGCCAGTAATTTTATGTTATTTTATTTTTACTCTAAATATGAAAAGAAATTGAAACAATATTTGAATGGTTACTCTTTCTTCTTTGACCAAACATTAAAACAATGAAACAATTGTTTTGTCTTTATTTTTAGTGCTCATCTCTGATGAGAAAATCCAATTACTGAAACGTTCACAGACTGAAAACACTGCAGTCATCTTAATAAACAGGTAGAGAAATTAAATGGAGCCAAGTTGAACTTCAGGTTTATTTTCTCAGTACGTTGTCTTTATTTTCAGGATATCAATTAGTTTTATCCACTGCTGTATAAATTATTTGAGCTGAATGAATTCAGTTTGTTTCCACTTAAGTTTTAACCCACTGCCTATCTTAATAAAGAAATTACAAGATGTTTCTTTTTCACTGGACCCAATTCTATGATTGTTTTTCTTCCTCAGGTGTTGACAGAAAGTCAACATGGCGACGCCGGTGCCCGTGCTCCGTCTGCCCAAAGGGCCCGACCCCAACAGCCGAGGATTTGACCCCAAGTCGCCTCGCTTCATCGCTCTCTGCCGCACGTCTATTTCGTCTTCGGCTGCTTCAGAGTCCGACGCCGAGGAGCTGCAGAAGGAGCAGCATGCCCGATCCGTGCTGCGGGAGCGCTTCCTGCGCTGTCTGCTCGCCGCGACCAACAAGAAGGTTCGGTTCCACATGCACGAGAACGTCAACGTTGAGGCCACGTTTAGGACGTCGGACATCGACGTGCTAAACTTTCAGGTGTCTGACCTGCACACGCCCATCGGGGTGCAGAAAGAGGCGCTGATCAGGTGTCAGGATGTGATTTCATTCACTTTTGATATGTGAACACTTGAGACTCAGAAGCACTTTGTTGTTGTAAGTGGCCTTTATTTTGATAGTCTCGTTTCATCGCTGTTGTCATTTCTGTTTGAGTTTCTTCAGAATAAATGTGTCTGCCTTCAAAGGTTCAACAGTGACTGACAGTACCACATTTTGACCACAAGATGGAGCCATTTGGTTTAGTTTGAAGAGGAAGGTTTAAACCATCACACAAATTCTGATTCATCTTTGAGTAAAGTCTTGATAAAATTTTATTTTTCAGAAGACTTCTTCTCAAAGTATGTTTACCCATAGCAGCATCTTAATGAATCACAGAGGAGGTAGAGAGGTAATGTTTCAGTCCGTGTTAAAGTTGAGAAAACGAGTCAAAACCTTTTATTCCCCAGTATTCATATATCTTTCTGAGCTGAACATTTCATGTTTTCTTGTGTGTTGTTCTCATTCAGTCAGCATATGTATAAAACTAGAAAAATAAATAAAATCTTCAGATAAATTAGTATTGTAAATTATCTTTAGTTGTATAGTTTGGTTGTGGGTGAAGTGTGCGCTCCCTGCTGGAGGTTTGCTGTTACTGCAGGTGATTTTGACCTTTGACCTGCCTGCAAGTTGACGTGAACTTTTTCACGCAAAGCTTTTATACAGTGTGTATGAAGGCATGAAGGCTTGCTCAACAACTGATTTTCTTTTTTTCATGTCAAACATTTCACTGCTCTAGGTCGAAGGTGAAATGAAAAGTGTTTTGAAGCCAACAGAAATCAAAAGAAAGTCACAAAAAGGGTGTGGGGGTGAAATGGTTCAGTACTTTGTAATTAATTGTGTAAACAAACCTGAAACTACAACAGTTGTGTCATTCTTCATCTATCCAAAGGATAAGAAAGTTTGATGGATGTGGTGAAAATTACAACCCAACGTCTGACAGACTGTGGCGTTAACGTTCTGAAGAGGACCACCTGAAATACAAACCGTCAGTAGAACAACCGCAGCTGTCGGACCGAAAGGCAGCAGGCGATGTGCATTTCTTGAAGTAATGCAAGGTCTTTATTTTTCCTGGCTTTGTCTCTATTAAAAACAGTTGAAGTCACCTAAAACGGGATTTCAGGCTCAAGCAAAGAATCTGACCTTCCGTCTTAGAAGGCACGTTCAGTAATCCAACCATGAATACAAAGTATGAAGTGCACAACTTTGTCATCAATCACAGATTCAGCAGATTTACAATGTGGGACATTAATTTAGATCAGAGCTCTTAAATGGATCAGATCCTTTTTGTTAAATGTTTCACAGAGAGCCCACATGACAGCAGAGAAGAATCCTAGTTATTTTAATCAGCTTCATAAATTGAATTCAGAGTAACTGGATTCATCATCACCAGGCCCGTTTCGGAGAAGGAGCCGCAGGAGGAGGGGGACGAGGATGGCAGTGGGGGGCATCGATACTGTTTAATCTTCTTAAAAGGTGCATTTTGCGAGTTCCCAATAAGTCATTTTATTTGAGTACCATTAGGCGGTCGTGTTGTGCCTGCGTCTCTTTTTGTACCTGAATTATCTGACCACTCATTGGAGGCAGTCATCAGCGAAGAAGTGACTCATCCCCGTCTCTTGCTCCCTCGAACTCCCCCTCCCTCCCCTCCTAGCCCAAATATAACTTAAACCTCACATGACGTCACCGGGCCTCCGTGATTCAATCAGGAAGCCCTCAAGGACAACCAATGTTAATTGCATATACGCAGCAATGCATGCTGCTGTGTGACCAGCTGCTCTGAACGCCGTCCAGCTCTCAGTCCGTGATTCCTGTCTGATACACGGCTCACAGTAAATACAGGTATTAATGTGGATTGTTTTCTGCTGCTTGATGAAGAACGTTATCCATTTCTGCTATATAGCTAAATAAAACTGCACACATTTAATGTGATAGTCCAAGTCTTTTGAAGGGGGATTCTGTGGAAATGTTGCAAAAAAATATCTTACCTGTCATACATAGTTCTTTGAACAATCTCAGTTTGAGTGAGGCCAAGACCAAAGGAAGTAAGTAAGTAAAATTTATTTGTATAGCACATTTCAGCAGCAAGGCATTCAAAGTCGATTGTTGTTGTAAAACTGCTGTGTTATAAACTTAGCACCTCTGTCACTTTTCACATTACGCAGCGAGTCCAGCAGAAATATTGCATATATTATTGCAAAGAGTGTTCCAGGCTGCACAGGAAGAGGTACTGCTAGCTGCTGTTGTTGGAGCGGTTTCACGATGGCAGCGAACCACGCTGGTCTTGGTCCTGCACAGTCCAGCTGTTAGTCTGAATTAAACTCTGTTTCTCCAAACCGAGGCCCTCCAAAGAGCTATCTACAACAAGTAAGATACTAACTGTTCCTAACTTTGTCACAGAACCCGACTTCAGAACATCTGAACTACAACTTTAGCCAAGTCCTATGAACTGTTTTACATTAAACTGCCCAGCAATGTTTGAAAATCACCCTTCAAATGCTGCTGCAGCTTTTGAAAGGTAATTTTAATGTTATGTTTTACACTGGAACATTAATAACAGCCGCTTTCTCGTGAGTTAGGACCCACATGTAACCATTTTTCCACTTTTACTAGATGCAGCACTTCATTTTTATGACTGAATATTGGCAGAACTATTGTTTTGCACCGTTCAACCATTAGGTCTGTTTTACCATTTTAGTTAAAATCTTAAAAATTTATTATTTGGAATCTTTGTTTGTTTCACCTCATATAGTAGATTACGTTGTTTTTATGACAGAAATATCGACGCGTCAACAAACACAGGATTAAAGGTGTCGCCAGTTCACCGGAGGGCCAACACACAGAAAGAATCACGATACAGATAAAAGAGCTGCTGTTTGGCCAAGTGAATCCTAACCCGAACATTATACACATCGGCAGAGGTTGCCTAATTTATAAATATTGATTTCTGTACAACTCTATGATTATTATCACCCGCTGTCGAAAGGAGACAATGTTTTTTCTGTCTGTGCGTCTGTTACCAAAAAATACCTCATAATCCATTACACAAATATAAATGAAATTTGCAGAATGTAATCACTGAATGGACATTTCTAATTGATTAACTTTTCGAGTCAGTCCAATTCAAGATGGCTGTGACACCTAATTGATATTAGCCAACATAAAAATGCTTATAACTCAGTCAATTTTACAGATATTGAGGTAAAAATTTGGTGTTGCAGCATCAGAGAGTCGTTTACAATACGTACTCTGAGCCATCGTGCCATATTGCGTGAGATTACACAAAACGTTACTTTCAAGGTTTGACTGAAACATTAAATGCTCTCGGTTTAAAACTCTGGCATTCAAGGTTCGGGCGATATGCATCTCTACATGAAATGGTAGGCCTTTCGTTTAAAATACTGATTTCTGTAAAACATGATTATTTTAATATCTTTTCTCTCATTCAGCTTCTTCTCAGAAAGTTTAATTTGACAATATTTGACTGAAGTTTTGCTAAAACCTCTGTTTGTGAAGGTCGACTGTAAGTCAGAATTCTCATATGTATCAAATATTCATTTTTTTAGTTGATAAATGATTGTTGAAGGCTCCTTCAAAATAAAAAAGTTTAAAACTCGAACAGCTCAGTGAGAATAAGTGGTTTTAAGGTAAATGAGCTGCATCAGTTTCTTTAGGAGAACTTGAGTTAAACTTGTGCTCCGCTGCAGCGCTGCACGGGGACACACTGTCTCAATGTTATCTTCTCTTTCTGTTTGTCTTTCCTGACAGTCTGCTTCTCCTCGATTTCAGTGGAAAAACATTCCTGCCTCTTAGTATGGATGTGTGTGTGTGTGTGTTGTTGCATCGGTGCGCCGGTCATGATGGTACATGGAATCTGCCACCGGCCAGCAGGAAGCACATTCCACTTCTTCCTGTTTGTGGTCCTCTCTCACTTCCTGGCGAGTGTCTGATAACTTTCAAAACCACTTAATCATCCTTCTGCCCCCGAAATCTCCTGGCAGCAGGCAAAAAAAAAAGGCCGGTGACTTCATGCCTTGTGTATTTTTAGCTTGCTTTCATTGCAGACGAGCGAGAGAGAGATGACGATGATTCACGTCGTGGTAACATTGATTCATTGGAACAAGACTCGTGGCGTCTGTAAACACAAAGGAGGACTGATTAGGAAGCTTGGCCCCTGAGGTGCAGCATCCAGAGCACAAACGCTTTATATGTTTTTATGAACGTGGGCAACAAGTATGGGGAATTCACAGAGCCAGCTGAGGGGTCCTGTGCCTCAGTGCTGGCTTTCTGACTTTATATGGCCCTCTGCTGATGGTTAAAAGACGGGCCTGTCTTTGTTTGTGTTTATTTGATTGTCTGTCTGTTAGCAAAATATCTCATGGACCACTGGACAGTTTATAATGAAACTCAGAAAGTAGTTACTGGATGCACAAATACAACAGATTAACTTTTTGAATTTAACTCGATTCAAGATGTCTGCCACAGCTAATAGACCTCAGAAAACACAAAATTTACTACAACTCAGTCAGTTTGACTGACTCTGAGCTAAAACCTGGTGTGGTAGTCGCTGAGACTTTCCCAACACACACTGTGAGCATCGACGAGACTCACATAACTTCATGAGATCACACGAGACGTTATTTTTGAGATTCGACCAAAACAACCATAATGCCGCCATTTTTCAGGACAGAAAGATGATTTTTGATTGAAACTTTGGAATGAAAGGTGGTTCACAATTTGCATTTCATCAAGGAAAGCAAGACCTTGAATTATATCTGTCTTTTTTCCTTTGGTTAATTTCATTCTTGTAATATTAATGCTTTTATTTTGAGTGGCATCTGTGCTGAGATGTTAAAGTTGGTTGGATGGTTTGTCAAGCTAGTTCTTTTGCATTTAAAAAATAGTTCAGATTCTCTGAAGTGGGGTTCTGAACTGCCTCTGTTTGCAGAAATATTGATTAGTTTTGACTGGGCTTACGAGCTAACAGCTGGTCCGAATGAGGCCAAGACCAAACGTCAAAACTCTCATAGCAGCTCAAGCAAACGCTATCTTATAAACTTTTACATTGTAGCCTGTAAGTGTGAAATGTTTTGTTAACATTCACAGTTTTGCTGCAGTGTTCTGAAGGTGTTTGTTGTCCAAGCTGACACAAAAAGGGATGACTGAGTCACTTTCAGTCCCCAGGTTTGTTTGAGTTGCCTGCCTCTGGTGTTGAGCGTGTGTGTGTGTGTGTGTGTGTTGGGGGGAATGGAAGAGCTCCAGTGATTGTGAGGCCCAGTCACTGTGTGGCAGCCTCACTTCCCAGACTGAAGTGGTCAGAAAGATAAAGAGACCAGCTGGACCCTGCTGAGGTCTGGGGCCTTAAACATAAATAGACCCTCACAAAATACTCAGTAGCATGGACACAATTAAAGCTGGTTTGCTTGAAGCTTCTCATTATCATGAAATATCTCATGAACCACTCGACTGATTAATGATTAAGTAATGAAACTATCCGAAAGTAATTCATGAATGCTCATCTATAACTGATTAACTTTTGAACTTAACCCAAGTCAAGATGGTCGCCACAGTCAACTGACTGAAAACACAAAAACAGCTATAACTCAGGCAATTTTACAGCTATTGAGCTGAAATTTGGGGTGTTGGTAGCTGGCAGCCATTCTCAACACATACTCCAAGCGCTAACAGATCCTATCAGATCACACAAGTTACTGCAGTATTGCATGAAATTATGCATTATGTTTTCGAAGCTTGACCAAAATGGCTATAAATCATAAGTCATTTCTCAACACAAGAAAATCTTAGTCTAAAACAGGCATTAAAGGCAGCAGGAGATATGCTTTCCTTCAAGGACTTCTAGGCCTTTAATTGCTTAAATGTAAAACTGCTTTCATACTCTTGTGCCTCATGTGGACACAAGAAATCAGAGCCGTCTTTTGCTCAAATGTTGTATCTCTGTGAAGTCAGTTAGCGAACGTGATTATCCAAAACAGATGGACATGGGAGCTGAGCGCATGATCAACATGATGCCACAGCGTCATATGGGAAGCTGGATACTCACCTCTCATGTCTAGACAGGAAGACATATAAGGAGGTGGGAGGTGAAAGGAAGCGCTAATTAGAGCAAGATTAAAGTTATCTTAATTTATCCATAAGTATGTGGACTCAATCATGGTCCACTCCCTTTCCCACAGGAGTAAACACAGGAAGATGCTGCTAATTATTGTCTGTGAGGCCGAGGGCAGCCTGATGTCGGAGCTGATTGGACAGATTGACCAGCTGCAACCCGACGCTGGGACCAATCAGAGCGACATTACTTTGTTAAAAGGAGGCAGAGATTTTGTGCTTTCACAGCTTCTAATATAATGTGTGTTGAACTACCTGTGGCTGCCTTATGTATCCTGATTTTCAGCAAAAAACACGAACTGTTCAAGACACTGTCTTAAACATTTATTTCATTCATCCACCCATCCATTTTCTTTACCCGCTTCTCCTTTCTGGGTCACGAGGAGTCGGTGTCCATCTCCAGCAGTCACTGTGCGAGAGGCGGGGGACACCCTGGACAGGTCTCCAGTCCGTCACAGGGACACAAGGAGACAAACCACCATTCATGATCTCACTCACACCTAGGGACAATTTAGCGTTACCAGTTAACCTAACGTTCATGTTTTTGATCTGTAGGAGGAAACCGGAGAGAACCCACATGTGCACAGAGAGAACAAACTCCACCTAGAAAAGCCCCAGGCCGGGAGGCGCTTCTGTCTTTTTTGCTGCGAGGCAAAAGCTCTAACCCCTGCACTGCTGTGCCTCCCCACATCTGGTATAAGTCAGAATATATTCCACTCAGTTTGCTTTGTTCACAGCCAGACTATTGACATTTTCTTTTGCTGAGTTTCTGTTCTCTGCTTGATCCTGTCTTTTGGGTTTCTGTCATTTCTGAATAATTTTTTGGTTTCGCTGTTTCAGCAGTGCTTTGAGTTCGTGGCTCACCGAGTAAGAAAATTGACTGCTTTTATTTCAGTGTGTAGCTTTTTTTCTAGCCTTACTGAACACTCCAAGCGCTTTTACACTTCAAGTCACCTCACACCAATATGCAAATCGGAGGCACCCTGGGGTTCGGGGTCTTACCCAAGGACATTCTGACACGTGTTGGGGAAAGCCGAGATTGGTCCACCAACTCTTCACCTGGCAGGTGACTGATCTTTCTCCTGAGCCACAGCCGCCCAAGTCAAGAAAGTTGTATTAGATCTTCACCTGTTCTGGTCAGTTCTTTGGGTGTGTATTTCATTCACAGTGAAATGTGAAAAGCACATCATATTACACAACTCACTGTACAGTAACCATAGTAACCATAGTAACTCTTGGGCTCAGTTTACATGCAAACCATCTCCTGAATACATGATGGATATTTCTGATGTTGATTGTGAAACCGTCACACATTCACATAGTAATGCTGTGGTTGCAGTAGCTCTTTAGACAAGACAGTAGAAGACGTTGAACACACTGTAGTTTCCATGCCAGGTCATTCTGGCAGTGTGATTCTTGTGTTTTAACTGCAAATGCAGACACTTTAGTCTTGAGCATGAGAACAGTTATATCCAAAATGCTGAATACACAAACGTTTGTTTGGGCCGACGATGAGGTTGGGCTGCGGCTACAATTTACTAGGAATTACGAACTTAAAAAGATTTGGAAAAATGTAAACTATTGACTGACTGCAATCAGCAAACGCTTCTGCTTTCAGGTAAATTGTGTTTTAACATGAAATGATGCCGGGAATTTCAAAAAACATCCGCTCTGAGACCTGCTGTTGTGTAGACAAAATGCAACAGACTTGTTCTGATTTCCCTTTAAAACAGTGTTGTGTTGTGTGCTGTGTTCAGTTTGCTTCTTTATGGGCGAACTGAACTCATGCACAAACTACCCTCCCTCCACTTTCCTAACCTGTAGATTGTAATGTGTGAAACAGTGACTGAAACCTAAAAATTTAAGTTTAAAATAAGAACATTTAAAAGATATTTAACTGAAAAGGAATACAAATAATAATAAAAAACTATTTGTTTGGCTAATCAGATGAGAATTTTCACCATTCAGTCTCTCAGACGTTCAAATGTTTTTGCTCCTTAAATATGATGTAACATTTCTTCAGTTTGGTGACAACGCTGTACTTGTTTAATTAGCTGTGTTCATGTTTGTAGCACAAAAAAAAGTGTTTGTTGACACTAAATGATTTTGCTTTTTGCTGGTGTGCACGTCTTGTGCAGTAATGTTAAAACTTTCATTAGGTTTATGATAATAGATCTTTTAGGTGCAGGTTTAATTTAGTAATTTATCTACACTTTTTCATCTCTCCATTTAAAGCACTTAAACTGAACTGTTTTGACTTCTCACGCCTCCTTTTATTCTGACTTTTTGTTTTCTTTAAGAGCATCTCCACAGGCTCGGTTGCTGAACTAATTGCTTATAAAATCACTTAGACACGCATGCACGTCCAACTCAACGCCTCGCTTTGTGCAGACAGCGGTCTCAATCTCTGCTTTCTTCGTTTCCGTCTTTCCTCTCTTTCTTTGATTCTTTAATTCTTTCCCCCCAATAGACATGATTTACTTGTGACGGAGACAAGGACATCTGCCTGTTACCGAGTGCCACTGACGCAGGCATCTCCATACCCTCCTCCTTATTATCCCCTTTCTTCATCCGCCTTCTTCAGCTGCTCGTCCTCCTCCTCCTCATGCCTTACTCAAATTGGGGTCACCAACCTTCGTCTTGCAGGCTGGTGAATCATCAATGGGACTCTCGGTGCAGTGGGAGGAGGGATTCTGTCTGTCCAGGATACTTCCGTCCTCCTAAATTACCAGGGTAACCCGACTTTGTCTGCTCTCTGCTGTCACACCACTCTGTCTCACAAACAGGAGGGAAGAAATCACACAGAGGAAGATAAATGGGGGACGTGTATCTTATAAAAAGAAAAAAAGTGTAATGCCTGGCAATATCAATGTTTATAACCTTTTTATCGCGTCATCAAATAGCCATTGCACTGATTTAATCCCTTTATTACATTAATGCCAACAACATTCTGGTCCCCTGAGTTACTGAAGCTGGGTGGTGTCAGATCCTGATGAACTATCTGCCCCTTTAGCTTTATTCTTCATCATGCATCATTCTAATCTTCATTCGTATGCAGAAAACACAACACTTCCAACCAGAAGATTCACGTTAAGTTGTCTCTTGTCTCCTACATTTAGTTCTACGCCTACATTTTGGACATTTGGGTCAAGAAGTAGGGGTGTCTTGATTCTGTTTGGGATTTAAAGGAAGTGGGAATTGATAGGAGATGTTCTCAGGCACAGTCACAAAAGTTAGTTTTTTTCTTCATTAAAAGTATTTTATTGCCAAAACAACCATTATAATATCTGGGTTAATGTGTTCCAGTGTACTAAGTTTGGTATCACTGTCAAACTTCACGGTCAACCATGTAACTATGAAAAAGTGTACTTTTCTCAGTTAAAAATAGGTGTCTAGTTTGATGTATTATCTGAGGTGACATTGTTGATGCCTTTCAACAAGCAAAACATAGCACTGTAAGCTGATGTTTGCTGTAAATAGAACTGGCCACATGTCACGTTGAAACATCAGCAAATAAATGCCATGTAACATGTCTGTTTATATCAAATAAATTACTGACATATCCATTTCTTGAAGGGGTGTCTCATTTTATTGTGGAATACTTTAACCCCTACCAAACGTGACTTCAAATTAAGGTATAAGGGAACACTCCAACAATTGGTCTTACCCTTACCCCCCTGCTTACACCTACTCCCAACTTCAAATTTAGCCCTTAATTTCAAGCTGTAAGAAGATTTTTTAATGTTCCACAGTAAAATGGGACATCCCTTCAAGAAGCCAATGCACCATCAGCTGTCACTAATTCCTTTCACGTAAACAGATGCAATGTTAACATGCCCGTGTTTTGTTTGTAAAACAGCTTTTATAACCTGCAAACTTCACATATAAAATTTTTATGCTTGTTAAGTAAGAATGACAATGGTACAAAATGAAACGCATCAAACTAGACAGTACACAGGCTGTTGTGTCCATTTCAATGGAGATATAAGACACTTATAGTATTTTATATGCCTGTTAAAGAAGTGGGGATGCCAGTAAAAATACGGTTGTTATTTTAGAGAAAATACACTTCTGAGATTTTTTGCAAGCACAGCTCATGCTACTTTTTACACTTCTAAAAAAATCTTTATTCGTAGGGCTCTTTTGCCTTCTCCCTAAAAGTCACTAAAGGATTGAAAACCACAACTGCTGGCATGAACATAGGGTAGAGTTAAAACCAGGAAATGGTGTTCAGTCTTTGTCTTATGACTGTAATGTAGCACCACATGACAACTTACACCTTTCTACATATGTATGATCACAAACTGGTGTTCGTGTTCACGTTAAACGCTCTTCAGAGTCAAAAATTATGGCCAAAGAACCATCAACAGCAATTACAGACAGCAGGCTGAGAACCTACCACCAAAGAAAACGCTAAGTGCATTTTAGTTTAGTAAACTGATCCCTTAATTTAAAACTTTTTTTTGTGTGTGTCATATAAGAAATTAGGCACAAAATTTGTTTTGTATTTGTCAACTTTGCACACAGCGATGACACAATTATACACAGGGCCTCACAGAACAAAATATAGGTCATGTGATATTTTGCTTTGGCCCCACCACTGCTCAGTGTTTATAACTGAGCAGAATGTAGAGAACAGCAGGGTTATGTGAGTGCACGTTATATGTTATTTGTGTGTGTGTGTGTGTGTGTGTGTGTGTGTGTGTGTGTGTGTGTGTGTGTGTGCGTGTGTGTGCGCTCTCACTGAAGTCGGCCGGGTTGTGGTAGGGTGTGTGTGTGTGTGTGTGTGTGTGTGCGTGTGTGTGTGCTCGCAGTGGCAAAAGGTCAGTGTTGCCTTGGTCTAACAGCACGTCGACATGATCGCAGCTTATTTGCTGATGCTATCTGTCAGAGGAATCTGAATAAACACTGAGGCTAGATAACAAGAGGACTTACTTCTCCCCCTTTATCTTCTCCTCCACAGATTTGTGATTAAACTTAAAATTTTCATAGTTAAATAAGAATCTGTTCATGTCTCACGGTCCATTCCACGTCATTTAAAACCTCTTTCATCTTATTGATCCTTCATTGCTCTGGTTCTTCTTCTCCCTTCAGACCATCCTTGCTTTCCTTCTCACTCTCTACTTCCTGTGCCAGAAAATATAAGACCCAAGTGCCCCTTTCCTTTTGTAAAATTGCCAAATTTCCATTCTTAAGCCCCGTCAAGCTCTCGTTCCTCACATTATCATTGAACAAAGCTGCACAGACAACAAGGTTTTACAAAATGAAAAACTTAGAACAAAAAGTAAGAAAATTTGTGCATGTGTTTTTTTTGTTCTAACAATGCTTCTTAGCAATAAATCTTATACCATTGGAATATCTGTTTATTTCCCCTTTATATGGTGCCACATTTGTTAGGAAAATGTATTTGTAGGTTGAGCAGAAGAGTTGAGTTGAGCACCCAAACAGCTTATTCTGCTGTTGACTCATGTTTGGTATTGTCTATTTAATCGGATGTTTGAAGCCCAAAGAAACAAGATATATTGGCAATTAAATAGTTTATTCATTTTACAAACAAGGACCTCAGTAGCATGTGGAAGAACCATACACAGCCACAACAGCCTGGCACCTCCTCGTTATGCTGCTAACCAGCTTGGTCGCACACTGCTGTGAGATGGTGTCCCATTCTTCAACCAGCATTTGACGCATGTGGGGTTGTGTTGGTCACTCTGGACAAAACAACACGCCAAGCTGACCCCACAGGTGTTCAATGGGGTTGAACTAGAGTCAATAGTAGATTAAGCTGTTTGCCACTGACTGAGAAGATTTTGCATTTTTTATAAGGCACATCCCACAGAGTCAAGTCTGCTGCTCAACCCACAAATGTATATTTCTAATAAACCATCCAAAGGGAAATAAACAGGCTTTCCAACAATATAAGATTTATTGCCAAGAAGCATTGTTACAGCAAAGAAATAATCAACTAGATTTCTTTACTTTTTGTGCTATGTTCAGTAACTGAGATATGAATTACTCTATTGAAGCCATAAATATTTGTTCATCCTTGTGAAAACTGCCACAGATCAGTGAATAAACAGGGTTCACCAAGTTAGCGGTAATTTTTCTTTCTTTTCTTTTTTTTTAACAAGCGCAGTTGGAAAAATAAAGCGAGCCTCCACCATGTCTCAGTGAGCATGGGGTTCCACACCTGGATTCATCTGCAACAGGGAGGGCAGTCCTGCTCTGACCCCTGCACATCTGGAGCCGACACGCTCAGAGACACAGAGGAGATGCATAAATAACACCCTCACATATGTACAGTATGTTTTTCACCAGAAATACACAAACCCAGACAGGCAATAGACAAACACACTGCAGCCTCTCCGCATGTGTGCAGTGTGTGTATATATGTGTTCAAACGCAGACACATGGAGGAAACAAAAAGTATGTCAGGATATATATCTCACACACACAGACTCTGGATGCAGATGGTCGGACTGTCTCATGAATCTTGAGCTCACGTTTGTGTTTTATGTCTAAAAGGACGCTTGTGTTTTATCGCGTTGCCTCAGAGAGAAATATGTGCAGGTGCTGCAGCTGTGGGACGGCGAGTTAACCTCCCAGATGAGCCCACAGCGGTGGACAAGACATCCCAAAGCACGGCTCTCTTCAAACCAAAGATAAAACATTGTCTGGGATGTAGAGTACTCGCTGCAGAACCGCACAGTCATTCTTGTTTCCGGGCAAAGAACTTCAATTGAAACTCAAAGTTAATTTAGCGTAACTTGGTCTCTAGTTACCGTGGTTCCCCAGAGCCCTAAATACCAGGACAATGACCAGGAGAATCCATTATTAGTGGATAGAAGTTGAAGGTCAAGAATAAATTTTGAGATTTATCTTTTTACATATTTTGCTTGGTGGATATTACAGTGTATCAGCAAAAATAAGATTTCTGATCCAAACACAGCTGAAACTTTATTGTTTTATCAGCTTCTCAGATTTCCTCCTAGAGTCCAAAAATGTGTTTTAATGATAACCAGTCATAAGAAAAGCAGTTTATCTTGTTTTTATACTTGTCAGGCAACCTGATGCTATCAGTTCATCAGATGGGACTTTAGAATGAATTTAAAATGTTTAAAAAATTCAAATGTTTATGGCAACTGTGTTAAACAGGAAACAGGACCAGCAGAAGCTAAACAGCTTCACAGTATGTTTGTAAAAATCAGCTGAACTTTTCGAAGCTAAAAGATTGCATTGAATTTGGTGGGATAATGCTTTGTCATTGTCAAATAAAACTAAGCCTAAATGCAAAAACAGTGAGAGAAAAAATAACCAATCTTATAATTTTATAGGAACAATAACTTGAGGTATTTGCCATTTTACCTTATTTTTTCCACATGATTTTGGAGACAATTTAGCAAACTTCTTATTAGGAATTTCTTTTAGCTCAGTGCATTTACATATGCAAAAAATATGCCAAATATCGTGTTGTAAATAGGAGAATGTTGCTATGATAATAAGTTGCACAATTTTCCATACATAAATTAATTTGCATGTTATGGAAAGTAGTATGAGTCATGTTCATGTTCTCAAACCCCTCTCTTTTATCTAATTGTATTGTTAGAAACTTAGAAATGCTAACTGAGTTAGCACTTTATCTTAGCATGGCATTGTCTGGATCAACTTTAGAGAAATCTTGAGGGAACATTTCTCACCTGAGAGACTGGCAACTCTTTCAAATGTCTTTTCACTTGTGAATATTTTTTCTCATAATCAACTAATGCCTCTGAATAGTTTGAAAATGTTCATGTGATTCTTATCAGATTGATGTTCAGCAGTAATTGCTTCTCTAAGATCCTTGTCTTTTCTCCTTTGTATTGTGTTAGCACAAGTCTAAATACTCCAGAGCAGAAAACCACCAAAAATCCTTGCATAAAGATGTAAAGTCATCTGTTGTTGCTCATCAGAGACTATATTTAATTTCAAAAAACAGGTAAATAAACATATTTTTAGCCCTGATATGTAAAACTTTAAAAGTGAACATGTTTTTGCATTGTTTTAGTCACCATTGTATTTATCTTTTTGTCATACAGTCTTTTAACTCTGTGATTCCTGTCATTCCTCAGTTTTCACTCTTCCTGACGTTATTTCAGCTCTCGTCTCAGTTCTGTGTCCATTTGAACCCCTTAGCATTTGCAAACTCTCCCCTGGCCGACTTTATCTTTACTGTTTGCATGCAGTGAAGCTGGCGATGTCATGGCGATTCGTTAGGCTGCAGGGTGACTCACAGGTGTTCCTGTTTGGGTTTGACGCTGTGAACCGGTCAGAGTTTCTTATTTTTAGTCTCTTGGAAAACTCTGCTGCGTGTGGACAGAGTGGGTCACTTGTGTGTTTATTTATTTCCAACGGCCAATCAGCCGGGCAGGTTTGTGTCAACATGAAGGGCCAGCTTCCTGTTATTACCGACCACACATGTACATATACAAACCTGTAATATACTGCATGTACTGTAATTACGTGGCAGCATGCACATATGCTGAGGGACACATGGTGTGTATATATAACAAAGACTGGGACTTCTCTGCAAACATTGTCTCCTTATGTCTGCTCATCTGATGAATACGTGTTTTTGCTGAGTCTCTTTTCAGCAAACTTGCTTCAGTTTAACAGGCTAAAAGGTCAGAACAGAAATGCTGGACATAAAGGTAAGAAAAGGGACAAAAAGAATAGCTAATAGTGTTATTTGTGAAATTCACCTTAAATCAAATACATTAGTCCAGTGTCTACCACTTGCTCTTTCTTACCAGCAAGACTCACAGATACTTGAACTCCTCCACATGAGGCAAAGACTCACCCCCAACTTGGAGGCAGTATTCCACCTCTTCTCAGTTAGGAACCCTGGCCTCCATCTTACAGGAGCAGACTCTTATCCTATAGGTGCTTCAGACTCCTCTGCAAACCAACCCATTGCACAGTCTGGTCTAAAGACGCCCACAGAACCATTTCATCTACAGGAAGCAGAGATGAGACCCTGAGGTTCCTAAACCAGGCATCCTCCTCTCCACGACTGCACCTCGAGATCCTGACCATGAACACAAGAACCACGTTGGAAATTAGCTTGACTTAGTGCCAAGAATACAGACGTATCTCTCACTTTGGTTATACAGGAACTGGATTGCCTTTAAAGCAACATTAGGAGTTTATAGATTAGATGGTCAAACTTCCATGACGCGCTCTTATCAACTCTGCAAGGGTAAAGATCTGGTCCACTGTTCCAAAACCAGGATGAAAGTCAACTTTCCTGGGGAGGCTGAGAAGTGTGATTCCTCAGTAGTTGAAGCACATTTTTAGGTCCCACTTTTAAAAAAAATATGGACCACTATCCCCGTCTGCCTCTCCATTATCCAAGTCCTCCATGTGAAATTAAAGAGACGTGTCAACCACAACAGCGCCACAACGTCCAGCGCTTTCAGCGTCTGAAGGCATATCTCACCCACGCCTGGCAACCTGCCACCAGGAAATATTTTGATGACTTCTGCCGCTGTAATGGGCTGACCTTTCCTTGAGTCATCAGAATCTGCCTACGCAACTGTTCGAATTAAGATGTTCCTCAGAATGTTCCAAAATGAAGTCCTTCTGGCCTCTCAGGACCTTCAGGAGACCTTTGACACAGCCAGGCCGTGATGGCCTCCATCATAAATTCCATCAATACAACTTATTTTTTATTCACATTATAATTGTTTATACATCTTCTTGAGTAAAACATATCAGTTTTTTCTATGAATGGTACAGGAAATGACAAGACAGTAGCTATGAAGCCCAGCTTTAATCATGTTCCTCATACAGAACATCTCAGCAGCCTCTGCTGAAGATGATGTGAAGATCCAGGCTTTTATCATCCTTTCTACCATTCCTGCTGATGGTGGATCATCATCATCTGACAACTCCTGCCTTCCTTCACCATCTACACTGACATCTTTTCAGTTTTGCTATACTTTCAGACAACCTCAACAATCAGATAATTTGTTCATTTTTTTTTTCTGAGATAGAAAATGGTTGATATTTTGTTCCTCTGTTACATCACCCAGTCTGGTGCTGCCAGGAACATCTGTTCTTAATTAAACGCTTTAAAAGTGCACCAACAAAAGAATGTATCGTTTAAAGTGATCTTCTGGTTTGTTTTTGTAGATCTGTTTGTCAGAAAACTTAGGAAGTGTCCACTTCTAAGTGCTGAGGTACTGAATGAATCCGTGCAGCAGTTGTAATCGTGTCCAGAGTGAGGAGGTGCGTGTTTGTCCTTGAGCGAGATAATGAATGCGTACCAGCTTATAGGATGCTGTCTCACACACACAAACACAAACACACACACATACACCAGATCCATCTCTTCCATGTCCTTGTCTTTAAATGTCCTGCAGAGGAGGAGTGTGACTACGGGACTTCCTGTTCTCATTGGTTTTCATTTCAAATTCTGTTTGCGTTCATGAATTGTTTGAGTTTGCTCCATCTTGTAATATTATTAATGATCAAGTCAGTCTCTTCCGGTCACAACAGCAATTTAAGAAAGTTGACTGTGGTAGTCTTTTTTTATTGTCTTTTCTAAGTTTAGGTTAGCTGTGATTTGCTGTGACAGCCATTTTGAACTATAATCTGCATTAAATCAATTAGTCTTTTATGACAGGATTAAGTCTTTATGGAAAGGTTTCTCCATTCTCAAGTGACGCTGTATCTGCAGGGACCTTGCATGCTCATCTGCACTGACCAAACCATCACAGGATTATTGTGAGAAATATTTTGACTAAAACAATTCTTAAATGTAGATGTTGGAACCTGCCTCCAATTTTTCCAGAATTTTCAGGACAGATGTTTCACGAAGCAGGCAGAATGGTGATGTGGTGGTGAAGAGATGTCACCTCACAGGAAGAAGATCATGGGTTCAAAACACAGCTGCAGCCTTTCAGCCTTTATCTGGGTACTCCAGTTTTCTCCTACAGTCATAAAACATGGATGTTAGGTTGACTGGAAATTCTAAAATACTTTCAGGGGTGTGTGTGTGCATTTGTGTGTGTGTCTTATTTGTCTCAGTCTGTTGGCCCAGTGATGGACTGGTGATCTGACCACGGTGTACACTGTCTCTGACAGCTGGCAAAGGGTCTTGGATCCTCTTCTTTTAGCCATTTTATTTATTGGTCCAGACTTACATTCAAAGCTCCTGATGTCTTTTTGGTGAAAAGGCATTGGGCATGAGAGGAGCATAGGAAACACACAAACACACACACACACACACACACACACACCACACACACACTTCTCCCCTGCGGAACCACTGACCTCAGGCTGAAAGAATGAAATCTTATCGCTGCAACAACCTGGAATTTCTTGCTGGTGAATAAAAACAGTCAGGCCGTGTTTGTGGGTTTTAGTGTATTTTGCCGGTGTTTTTGTGTGTGTCTGGCTTTGTCTGAGTCTCCAGTCATGCAGGATGTGTGTCTACTTCAGTGGAGTGGACTCGTTCATAACAACTAATGAAACCTCATCGTTGTCTCCCTCTCTTTTCTCTTCTCTTCTTGTTCTGACATTCATTTGTCCTTCTACTTGCTTGCAACGCTCACAAATCATCCTGCCTCTTTTTCTTCCAGTGTCATTCCTTCCCTAAAGTACACTTAACGTCTAAAAATGGTGAAGAGAGTCTTAGTATTTACAAGAATCAAGTAGTCAGCGACCTAAACTTTTCGCTCACTGTGATGTGGTGACTCGGTTCTGGATCAGCTCACATACATTATCTACTTATTCACAATATTTTGTTGCACATTTTTTCTATATACCATTTGTTCCTTCTCATTTTAAAGAAAATCTGTTTGATTGTTTTAGATTTCTTTTTTCCTCTTATCAGGAAAGTCCTCCATGATCCTATTCTGGTTACATCATGATCTCTAATGTTGCAAGATTGTTTTCAAATGTCTTTTGTCTGTGTTTAGAACCATTTAAACTTTACTGTTTCACTGTTGAATGGTTGTTTGTTTCGTTGTCTCTATGTGTCCCTGTGATGGACTTGCGACCTGTCCAGGGTGTCCCCCTGTTTTGAATGTGCATGTGTTGGAGAGGTAGAGGAGACCCACTGATGTCATGCATACAGAGACATCCTAGAAACTGTTTTACCAACAATGGTGGCGTAAAAAAAAAAACATGAATACACTAAAGAAAATAAAGTGATTCATAACTGAATAAGTGACAATGACTTCTTCTTCTGCCAAATTTAATATAAAGTGTTTTCTCATTGATCTATACATGCATTTAATTTAAATAAATCACTGCAGACTAAATCACCATGACAGAAAGCAGTGATGTAAAGTGACTGATAAAACAATTGATCTGTTATTAGATGCTGACAGTCAGCTTCACTCTGTGCAGTTTGAGCGTTGCCCTGAGGGAGTCCTGGAGAAACTTCCAGAGATTGTTATGTCATTTACATTATATTCAATATTTAAAGCCAACAACAAGCTACCTGTCACTTAAAGCACATTTTTACCTTTGTTGTATACTTCAACTGACTTCTGTTGACCACACAGATGCCTATTGCAGCAAACAGGGGTTAAAGTTCAACTAATTTCATCCTTGACTTCTGTGCACCAAACTCACACAAACACAGTTTTGTGTAAAAGCTAATTGGGATTTTAAAAAAGCAGTTAAAATCTTGTGCTATCCAATTAAAAGTAATTAAGCTGCTCAGAATAAATACACTTTCAAATAATATTTCAGCAGATAGACAGGATGACAATTAAGATAATGTCTCGTAATTCTGAAAAAAAAGTCATAAATTTGATACTCAAGCTTATGTAAGGTTATGAGCTAGTAATTTTGCTGTAATTACAAGAAACTTACTTTAAATCCTGAACCCCAAACATGTAGTCATTACTGCAAACAAATGCAAATAGACTTGACGAAAAGATTTTTTTTCAAAAGCAAGTCATTATACAGAAAGCCGAACTTAGAACAACAATTTTTCAGCTCTTTAGACTTGTTGTTGTTTTTTCTGGTGAGGCATCGATCTCATTAAAGGTGAAGCTTTTCTCTCATGACTCACCCTGTTCTTGTGTGGAGGAAAATTTGATTTAGAAAAAGGCTACAGATGACCAAGTGATTAAGCTCCATTGTTTCCATAACTTCTGTAAACAAAAGGTCACATTTTCATCAGTATCACTTCGACTGTTTTGATGTTTCACTCTGTTTAGTTTTTTATGACTGCTTTCCGATTGATTCAAACACTCAACACTCGCACCGAGAACAATCACGCTCATTTATTTTAAACTTTTCTTTGGTTTGCAGGCACTAAAGTGTTTTTTCGGTCACTGGGAGAAAGATTAGATGTTCCAACAGATTTCAGCTGAAGTGTTCAAGACCTCTAACCAAATAGATTCAGAAGCAGATTTAAACATTTAACTTTAAGACCAAAATACGTAACCTCAAATCAAGAAAGGCCAATAAATTGGTTTAATTTATAACACAGGTTTGTACAAAAAAAGTGGAGAAAATGATTTGTTAAGAAAGCGTTCTTCCACTGTTCTTCTCTGTGTTGGTGGAAATCTGGTAAAGCAGGTGTGAAATCTGGTTAAAATCACTGACAAGTTTCATCCCATTAAATCCATTTCCACTGTTATTCTTCATTTGACAGCAGAATTTCAGATGAAACTGATACCGGTTAATTTATTTAGTTATTTTGACTCGTGCTGGCAAAAGACTTGAGCTGTAAAACGTCTGTCAAAGAACATCCATCACTGGTTGCCACATTGCTGTTAAAGATCAGTATCCTGATAGAAATGCTGTGAAACTGGGTGTAAAATAAGAACCCCTTGTTTTCGCACCAAATACAACTTATTATCTCGAGATAATGAGATAAAACTAGCTTGGTTATTTAACAGAATAGTTAACTCGTGATCTCAAGAACAGTACATTAAAATTAATAATAAAAAGTTTGGTCGTTCTTGGCTTCCGTTGCTGGGTTATTAATGGGAGACCTATAAATTTTAGTGTGTGTGTGTGTGTGTGTGTGTGTGTGTGTGTGTCCAGAGCTGCTGCCAGTGTTGTCATCACCTCTCTCTCTAGGCTCCTTTGTCTGCCTTCCAAATGACTGATGATCAAGTTGATTGATGAGTTATTATGTGTGATAATTTGTTGAAAGAGGACATGGAAGGAGGTAGCTGAACTAGGAATAAATCCAAAATACTGTCTCTTCCTCTTTCCACGATGGGGCCTCATTAACTGTGTCCGTGGAGGGACGGAGCAGCACGGAGGTGGGAACGCTGGGCCGTAGGATGGATGGACGGCTTGTTAAGGAGGGCGGATGAGGTATTACTTTAAAAGTTTCTTGCCACCCCCGCCGGAAGTCGACGGGACAGGCAGCCGAGAGCTTTTCCAGAGGATGGGAAAGCTGGAGGCTGGGATTGCTGCTCATTTTTTGGGAAGGAATTTAGAGCAGAGGCTCTGTGTGTCTGAATCCCGGATGTGTATTCATTCCTTTTAATGGGTCTAACCTGTGAATTCTGTATATTTTACCACTGTTTTGTCGATTCAAGAGGTTTGAAATAAACTTTAAAAGCTGCTGCCCTGTCTTCAAGCTTCATCTGTACAGTTCATGTGATTTCTTTAGCTTTTGATAGTTTCTTTGAGCTAAATAATTTACCATTTATCATAAATAATGACTCAAATACACAAATACAGGAACTCAACTGGAGATAATTTAATGTTTTCTTTATCATTTATTCAGGACTTAGCTAAAAGTAATTTCTCGTACCAAACTGGTTTGGATATCAGAGTTTAAATTAAACTACAAGTCCTTGAAGAAATGCATATCACTCAATGAGTTGCATGCCAAAGTTTTAAACAAAAATTATGTTTTTTAAAGTGACTTGAGTTATAACTATTTTGTTTTGTCATTACTGTCGATTTTCTGTATTTATAAAATATTAAATATCAGATTAAGAGCTCATAGATACAATAGAAAAATTCAGCAATATGCATTTGAAACAAACATCAGTTAACCAACCTAATCATTTCAATAAAACATAATTAAGTATTTAATCACATTTATTCAAATCATTATGATCATTTGGATTTTTATTGTTGTTTAACATGGCAAAAAATTTCCCCCATCTGGCTGCCCGAGGAGGAATGTCATAAAGTAGGTTATGTGGAAAATTTGAGTAAGTTAAGCCTGAGTTTAAGGAAACAGAATTAGGCGAAAGTCTGAGTTTGTCACCATGGTAACAGACTCTGAACTAAACCTGGAGCAGCAGATGAATTCAGTGTTTCAGTTGCCTCTCTTTCTGGAACATAAAACACCTAAATCCAGAGTGAATTTACTCAGTTTTCACATAACCCGCTTTCTGGAATACCCTTCAGATCAGTGAATCCCAACCCTGATTTAAATGAGTGATAATCAGGTTTCTGCAGAACTTGAAGACCTGCTGTAGAGCAAGGAAACAATGAAAACATGCATGATAGTGTTCCTTGAAGACCAGGGTCGGACACCACTTCGGTTGTCCCTGCTTCCAGCTCCTCCCTCACCTGTCTTCACTCAGTAATCAGAGTTCCTGTTCAGGTACCCTCCATCCATCCATCCATCCATCCATCCATCCATCCATCCATCCATCCATCCATCCATCCATCCATCCATCCATCCATCCATCCATTTTCTTTACCTACTTTCTTTACGTGCTTCTTTACCCTCTAGTTTTTCTCAGATCTTTGTCAGAGCTTCTGTTAATCTTCTTGTCTCCTACCTGTTTGCTTGTTCTAGTTCTCGGTTCTTGTTACTCTGCTTCTGGTTTTCTGGGTATTAGGTCAATAAAGTCTCACTTCACTGCCTCCTGCATACCTGCACTTGGATCCTTCTTTAGAACAACAACCTCATGACACTGATAAGCTTGTGTCTGTCATTCCCGCTTGAGACAGTCTTTCATTTTTGTGTTTTTAAGAACAAAGGGATCATCTCCAATACTTAAGTTCAGTCTCAATTACCTTATTTTCATTTCTGACAGGTTGGACTCTTGTTGACAAGAACTTTGATGGACAATGTCTCAAACTTAAACGGCATTCCCAACTTTTGTTATATTTTAAGCATCTAGACCAGGGGTAGGCAACCCTGGTCCTGGAGAACCACTATCCTGCATGCTTTACTTGTTTCCCTGCTCCAACACACCTGATTCAGTGGTTAAATCACCTCTTCATGTTCTGCAGAAGCCTGTTAATCACCCATTGATTCAAATCAGGTGTGTTGGAGCAGAGGAACAAGGAAAACGTGCAGGATGGTGGCCCTCGAGGACCAGGACTGCCTACCCCTGATCTGAACCTTCATTTGATGTGCTAAATGCAATAAATTTTTCCAGTTTGTTAATCAACTCATTTAACTTTCTGATTTTAAGTGTATAATATTTTACAGCTTTGAGGACTGATTGGCAGCATTTAATCATACAGTGACAATGTTCCAAGGTCATTTTTAATGTTAGGTGCTTTAACTTCAACTACAGACAGCAGGTGGAAGAATCTAATCTACTAATTTCAAAGATCTCTCAAATTAGCTCAGTTTTATATTTATTTTAAGAGGTTTAAAATGCTTCAAGTGCACTAAGCAGAAGTGTGTGTGTTGTAAATGAAAAGAAAAAGTGTGTGTTTGTGTGTGAAGTTTCTCTGCAGTGGGACAATTACTCAGTCTGGGGATGAATAAGGTCTGTGGTTGAAGTTTTTGTGTGTGTGTTTGTACTCGAGTGGACTGGAAGAGTGAGTGGAAGGGACAGGGAGGTGGAGCTGAGGGACGTGGATGAGTGATTCTCCAGATGAGATCTAATATGTGAGACGATGCATCCTAAAGAGACGTTTTCTCATGGGCTTACCTCATGAATACAAATTCAGCCCGCCCGCCCGCTAGCTCTGTGCGGGAAGGACAGATGCACCTTGCTTCAACCCATCACGAAGAAGCACAACATTCTTTCTTTTTTTTTTTTTTTTACTTTAACATTTACTTCCATCCAATCACAAATCTCATTTTTGGTGACTTCATGGCAGCTCTCATGAGTCATCCATTCATACCTGGATTTTGTAACTGAATCGCAGAGTATTTATAATGACAGAGGGACTGTCTGAAAGCATGTTGGCTGAAAAGTCAAATGAAACACAGCAGGTGAGTTTGTTAAAGGAGGAAACGCGGAAAACAATCAGTCTGCTTGTGCATGTTGACCTCCAGGGTTATCTCGACCAGATTGTGTGTGTGTGCAGCTTGTTGAGAACGTCTGTGTAAATTTACGTGTTTATTAGTCGGTAGAGGGGCTGATCTTTGTGACAGTTTTCAGAGATTCTGAGTCTCCAGGAAAGTCAATTAGAGCTGAATGAAGTTTACCAGCTGTATACGGACTATAAGTGAAAAAAGTGTGTGTGTGTGTGTGTGTGTGTGTGGAGGTGTGTGTGTTCGAGAGAGAGGTAAAAAGAGAGAGAGAGAAAAGGGGGAGGAGATACAAAAGGGAGGAACAGAGCGGAGAGGAAAGGAGAGAGACACAGTGAGGAGGTTTAGGAGCAAGAGGGAGTTGTTGCCAGTGATACAGTACAGACAGACACACAACATATTTTCCTGTCGCAGCTTCTAGGGGCAGCACCAGCTTCTTCCAAAGAACCCGAGGTAGAAGGGTAGGGGAATAACTAAAGGGTGGTGCTTACAAGCAAGGGGTCAGGCAGGCAAAGGGGGAAGTCAGCGAATGTTTTTAAGGGTTTTGCTTATCTGGCAGTGACAACAGGATGAGAAGCTGAGCGAAGGAGCAGAGAGGAAAGAGAAACATGGATCAAGCTGCGATACCCATAGAGCCACATGGAAGACATAGGAGAGACATGCTCTGAGAGAGAAAAAAGAGACAGAGAGGCGTAAATAGTCCACTTTGTCCATTCTGTCCAAAGGAGCAAGAGTACGAGGCAAGGGATCGTAACACTGGAGCTCAAGGATAAATCATGGACTCTGCATACATCCCACAACACCTGGACGTGAGTACGACCTCCTCTCTCAGACACACACTCACACACACACACACACATCTGCCTGTCAGGCTGCAGGCCACAGGAACTCTGCTGCTGAAACCATTAGGTCCCTCTGGGGAAACACACACACACTCTCTCTCTCATGCACATGCATACACTGCTTGCAAACTTTTTTTTTCCTCATTCCAAATCTCGTTTGGTAGGCAAACCATCTGAGAATAATGTGGCCATTATGAGTTCAAAGAGCATAACTCACTTCAGCATGCACAGCATGAATTGGCCCTCAGTATTAACACACATTAGGTTTAATGTGAAAAGCAGTGGTGTGTTTTAGTTCTGTATTTCACATTGCTTCAACTGTCAAACGCGGAGCGGGAGCGGCCTCTGAGGTTTCAGCAGCTGTGGGTTAGACATGTCAGTGTTTCCACTGATGCTGGTGAGGTGTTACGCCTCAGCAGGGGCCTCGTCCTCTAAACCACAACGCTCTCTGAGACCTCCACGCATCCCCGGCTCAAGTGAAGAGATGAAAATCCTTTCAGCGCTCACTTGTAACTCATAGAGATGACACCAATACCATTAAAACGTTGAGTGTGTGTGTGTGTGTGTGTGTGTGTGTGTGTGTAGAAGTATTACTTGATCAGTCAGTCAAGACAGGGATCCTCCAAGTCCGATCAACTCCTGAATGTCAGCTGCATGGCTGATATATGTGTCCACTCATTCAAACTTGCCTAAAATTTAATGGATCTGTACTAACGTTTCTGGGCTGTTTGCATGTATTTAAACCATTTTTGTTTCCAGCAGAGTTTGTGTGTGTCTGCATCTCTGCACAAATCAGTTCTGCTGCAACAAATTAAAAAATTGTACCAATGATCTTTTATGCTTTAGGAAGCAAAATGTTATCACACAAATTATAGTTTGTGTTAAATACTAGTTAAGCACTCACAAGGTTATGGTTATTTTTTAGCCACTATAGCACAGAGGCTAATTTACTCATTTAAAGGCTGATGTGGACAAGCAAACAGCAATGAAAGCAAATGTATCCCGAACTCCTCACAGACATGTATTCATGTTGTGTATATCATATTCTAGGTTGTTATATTATCAAGTGTTTGTTCAGGGAGCAAAAATGGACCCTGCGGCATGTTCAGTGCTCGTATCAAGTTCAGAAAGAATAGGTCGGCTACATTGAAAAATGAGAGCTTTAGAGGAGGAGTGGGGGGAGGGGGTGATAGGGGAGAGTGAAAGAAGGAATTTTGGAAAAGAAACACGGGAAGAACAACAGGAAGAGAAAGTTAAGGGACTGGGCGTAACATGGAGACAGCGGCGGTGGATAAATCAGCCGGCTGCAGTGACACGCCGGCCCCCATGGCCCGGCAACAGTCTGCCACACTCTTCCGTAAAAACACCATTCATTTTCATTTTCAGAATGGGAGGTGGGGGGGCAACATTAATATGAGAGAAGGCAAAGGAGTAAATGATAGGGTAAAGGAGACTTGATGCAGAAAAGCAACAAAAACAAGAGAGGGGAGACAAAAACTAGGAGAATAATGAGGAGAAAAACATTTCAAGTTGATTTAAAAGAAACAAAAGAGGAGCCAAAGCGCGTGCAGTCAGTTCTATATGACAACACAAAGGACGAAGCAACAGGACAAAGTTCAAGGAATGCAAAGAGGAAGGAGGAAGGGGAAAAGGAGCAGGGTTTGAAATAAACAGATAAAAAGAGAGACGGACGTCAGAGGTCAGAGGTTTTAATCAGCGGGTTCAGAAAGACACGGGCCGAGGGCAGCAACAACACTGGTCCGCCGCAACGCCGGGGTCACCATACCGTCTGCTTGGGGGGTCAGACCACATCCAACAGATCTGACGGCCTGACCTGCCTGTGTGTTCACGGGGAAAAGATGCACAAACACAGCTGATTAATGCCAAACCTTCATACCTTTGTCTCGCCTTATCTGGCACTCTTTATTATAGAGATTATCCTCCAAACATTTCATGACTCTAAGTTCAGCCCACTGAACAGGAAAGATTTAAAAGTGATTTATGACTCTATTTTTTCTCAGCAAATGGACTTCTTCACAAAGCTGCTAATTTATAGGCCTGGACCTCGTTGCTCAGTTTAGATTAAATGAAACCAGTGATAAACATAAGGAGAAAAAGTATTTGTATATATCTCTTCTTTCCTTTCATCTGTTTCTCTGCCTTGCACAGGCTCCGACACACCTTCCTGTGTGACAACTAAACCTTTGTACCTCAGTCACCTGGGTGGTTTTGTAGGTGAGGAAAGTACAGGAGAGAGGTGGTGTTGTTGTCCTTAATCTGCTTTACGAGCCTCCACAGTATATGGGAGGGGCCGCCCAGGGGTGTCTAATCTGTAATTGTCCTCTGCTGAGCTGCCTCAGGTGAAACAGCCTTGGGTGGAGCTGCGAGAGTTTAATGGATAGCCAGCAACAATCCCACGGTTGGAGGTGGCTTATTTTCCCAGCTGGCCTGCCCTTTGAACCGTATGAACATGCATAAAAATATGCACGCCTTCACACCTGTGACCTCCTTTTGGCCACTTTTCTGACAGTGTGGCGAGATTAGGAGTCATTACAGCGTCATTATATGTTTACTCAGCCATAAACGCCTCTGTTATCACACTGCGGAGGACCTAATCGATTCTCTGTCCCTTACAGAGATGAGATAAAAGAGATAGAGGCGAGAAAAAGACAGATATGTCAACATTCGTGGAAAGAAAGAGATTACAACAAACCTAAAATGCTTTCACAGACAAAAAAATATACTTTTTTTATCAAATTAAGGAAAAATATCTTATTCACTAATATTAGAATTTTTCTCTATTGTGTTAATTTGCTTTTTTAGTCACTCTTTTCACTGACCTGGCTTTTAACACCTCACCCTGACCTCTTCGGGTCAGGAGAGCTGTTACCTGACTTGTAATTACCCTCTCAGTTATTAACACCTTCTTTTCAAAGATGCAAAGTGTTAGTCAGGTCGGGTTGGTAATTGTGTGACCTCGTTCTGCCATTCCCGCCACCCAAAAAGACGCAAATGTTGATCCCTCGCTTCGAGTCAAATAAAGGGGCCTAAATTCTCCCAGAAGAGTTTGGCTTTAGAACAACGTGGCATCAAATAAATACATCTTTCAGTAATCTTGTTTCAAGAGTTTTAATATATTTGTCAGGAAGAAAGCAAATGTTATTGTGAGAATTTAGAAGAAGTAAACCCAAAAAGTGCAAATTATCTTTGCTTTTGAGTAACACACAAAAGAGATTTGAGAATAATCAACAAAAGTTTAAAAGTGCAAATAATAAAAGGTTTAAACTTTTGCATATTTCTATAAGAAAAGCAGGTTTTATTTGAGGTTTTACTTTCTTAATCACACTAATATCTCCCTGTTTCAACACACAAATCATTAAAACCAAATAGGCTCTTACAGTTTTGGGCAGCAGTGCTTTTTACAGTAACTTCTTGTCTTGTCTAATTCTACAGCACAAGTTAAACAGAAGCAGAAACTGTTTGGTGTTTTTCTTTTTTGTTGTTGTTGTTTTCCATGGTAGCAATTTTTTATTTTAACTGAAACATATTGCTTATTTGGAAAAAGTAACAAAATGTTTGATTAATTATGACTCATGTAAACCATATTTCTATGAGTATTCTTACAAGTTTTTAGAAATTTGCCTTTAAAACAGCTTTTTTGAGTGCAGTCTATTTTACTTTTTTATGATTCTAAAAACAAGACAATATGAAACTAGCATTTCTTGAAAGAATGCATGTTGATGGGCTCCTTGTGTGCCCAGTTTTCAAACAAAGATCTTGTTAAAGCAGTCATAGTATGTGATTAAAATGACTCTCAGCTGTACATCCAATGATTACTTTCTGAGAGTGTCATTAAAATCCATGAGATATTTTGCTAACAGACAAACACAGGCACACACACACAGACAATTACATTCATGGCGGTGGCCCATAATTATAATTATGATATCAATACATTTCTTATACTTTTTAAGCACTTCTAATTTGGGACTTTTCTGCACCTCTACCTTCATACAGGGCTCCTCGCTTTCCTACAGACAGAACAGCTTCTCTCTAAATAAAAGCTGTCACTGGTTTTGATCACATTCTTATAGAAACTTCATTTTCTTTTAGAGGAGTTTGCATTGCTCCTAGCTGGAGAAGTCCGTGAGCATTAATGTTGTCAAGGAAGAACCTTTTGAAAGTATTTGACTCCAACATACAGTAGAAGAACAAATGAAAATTCCATCTTTCAAAGGATTTTACTTGAAATCTGCACCAAGTGATTCAATTCTGCTCAGATGCTTATGGCTCTCTTTAGAGAAATTTAAGGTTTAATCTTAACGCAAACTAAACTGACCCGTAAACACAAAACAACTCAACTGTAAGTCTAAGTTTAGCTCATTTCAGAGTAAATCCAAAGCACAACCAATCAACCCTTAATGTTTGATTTTGATCTTTAATTGTTGAAAAATGTCTTCTTCACTCCTTTGAGCTGTCAGAGTTTTGGAAAGCGACTGAATGTTTTAATAGCTAAATTCCCTGGTGATTGAAAGAGGAAAAGAGGAAAAAAACTGGGTGATCTGTCATTGTGGCAGGTTGTTACAACTCCGTAACACGTCACAATTCTACAAGTTTAGATATCCAGAGCTCTGTGCTCTTTCACACGCAAACATGATTAAGTTACAGCTGGAAGCTGCTTAATAACTTCTGCTGAGGTGTCCAAGTGAGATATATGGGTCATACGGGCCTGAAGCTCACCATAAATTAACCAAGTAAAAACAAATGTGGCCAGGAGTAACAAGCAAACAACTTTGTTCGGATAAGTCGACAGTAAATTTCTTGAACATATGCCACATGAAGGCTAGGGACTAATGAGAAACTGGTGTGTCCAGGAAGGAGAAGACACGAGCATGATATACAGAAAACTGGACCGTCTTGTATGGGGGCTATGTCTTCTGCAGGTTTCTCAACAAATACTTTATTTTGTGTCATTATTTACATTCTTTTTGTATTGAACATCAACTGCCCAGAAAATAATTAAAAAAAAAACTATATATTTACCAGGAATAGTTCAGATTATTTAGAGTGGAGTTCTGTAGAAAGGTTATGAACAGGTAATATCTTACCTGTTGAAGATAGCTCTTTTAATGGCCTCAGTTTTGAGAAATAGAGTTACCGGATAGTCTGAAAGTGGTCAAGACCAAAGTGGATTTTTGCCATTTTAAAACAATTTAAATAATTTTATGGCTGTTCGTGTGAAAGAAGTTTTACAAACCCTGACATCTCCATCATTTTCCTATTAAGTGACTACTTACATAAAATTCTATAGACTTCTGAAGAGCTGAACTATCTCTTTAATAGACCTAAGGCTAAGAAAAATATAAAAATAAAAAAATTCTGCACCATATATGGGCCATTTTTTCTCTTTATCACCTGCTGCTAAAGGCAGAGTGATAATGCGTTTGCTCATGTCTGTGTGCATGCGAGTGTTTGTTTTTCTGTACCGTTAGCAATATATGTCAAAAATCACTAAACAGATTTTTAACAAATTTTTAGAAAGTAATGAACTTTTGACATGGTAGTAGCTGAGCATCGTCCCCAGCACATACTTTGAGCGCAACAACACACACGTGTGACGTCTTTGCTCAAAACCGAGGCATTAACTTGCTTGTCTGTTAGCAAAATATCTCTTAAACCACTGGTCAAATTTCAATGAAACGCTCAGAAAGTGATTTTTGACTGTACATCTACAACTGTTTAAGTTTTGGAGTCACCCCAACTCACTATGCAATATTGAATATTAAGGAATGCTAGGTCTTTATATTTAGGTTTCCTCTGGTTTTTCTTCCCATCGTTTCTTTTCTTCCCTCCAGGTCCACCATGCTCCCTGCTAACCTCCTGCTCCTCATGGTCTTGCTGCTACCTCAAGCCTTGTCTGGTCGCCAGGGTGGAGACACCAGTGAGACTAATCATGGCAGGGCGTCCCCTACACCTTCCTCCCCACCCCTCACGTCAACACTCCCTGATCCCAGTCTGTCTCAGACCATCCAGAGCCTCCTCCTGAGCCGACTGGGCCTGCAGTCCCAGCCTGAACCACGGCCCGGAGTGCCGGTGCCACAGTACCTCCTGGATCTGTACCGCTTCCACCAGCAGCAGTACCATCTGGTGGAAGACCCTTCATTCAGCTTCCCCGAGCAGCACATCGAGCAGGCCAACACTGTACGCAGCTTTCACCACATTGGTAGGAAGACAATCCATGGTGGTTCGCACACATTTTTATAGAAGGACTTTAGGGAACAGATTTTGAGAAGAGTTACTGCAAACCTCTGCTGGTGGAGAAGTTGTGTGACTGTAAACACATGAAAAATTTAACAAACGTTACTTTAGGGAAATTTACATTGGCAGTTCATGTTGTTTGGCACGATCATTTAAATGTTAAAATACAGTTTGTTGCATATTTTGAACAAACAATTTTTGAAATTGTCGTTTTGTATATTAAAATGCACTAAATAGTGCTCAAAGTTATACTTCACAGAGTGAAATTTGTTCCTTAATTGTGTATTTACTCATTTTATTCCCCCCCTTTCATCAGGGCTGGGTTAACTGGGGCACGAGGACAAACTTTAGGTGTCGGGACTCCCATGACCTCCCTGGTCTCACTTTCTACTTGCTTAATATGATGATTAGGGTTAAAAATGGTTTGGGATATTTCTCCTTACCTTTCTTTAAACCTGAAAAGGTTGCACATTATTACTTAACTTGTTTTTTGAGTCCTTGAATTCTGGGAAAGACACAACACTCAATTGTTTTTATTTTCTTTTGCCAAATGTCTTGGTACCTATTACATGAAAGTTTCTTGTTTCACATCGTAAACCTATAGCAAGTGAACCAGTGTAACCAAATTTAGGCTAATACAAATACATAAATAATCCATTAGGTATTGATTATTTTTTATTTCACAATAAATGTCCAACAAATGTAACATTTGTCAATTTTCGAATTTACTATTTTTGCTTCTAAATCCACTGAACCTCCTCTAACACATTTTGAAACTCCACTAGGAGAATCTGCTTCACACTTTGAAAATCTAAGCTAAACCACAGACATATAAAAAAGTTTGAGGTGGTGTTTAAATTGACTTAAATTAACTGTCTCTGTTATTTTGAGCTGTTTGTTGGATTAACTCATATTTTTAAGGTACCTCAGCTCTGACGATAAAGTCTCTATATGCAGCAGATTTTGTAACAACCTGACAGGAAAATTCTCTGATTGTGATTTTAATTTTGTTACAGTGAAGGTGAAACATTCCAGATGAAAAACAAAATGAATGGCAGGCATTTTGATTTATTAAACTAGCTTATACAGTTTTTTGTTCTACTGGAATCATTCAAAAAGTATGTTGCAAATGCCAAACATGGAAAGTCAAATAAAACTCAACCTCACTTAACATTTGTATTTTTGTTCTTTCTTCTTTTCAGAGCCTTTTGGAGATGGTAGCAAAGCAAATGATCATACGAAAGTGCACATTTTCTTCAATATCTCCTCCATACCTCAGGATGAGACGGTCCTCTCTGCTGAGCTTCGGCTCCTCCGCAGTGACAGAGCCTCCCTGGGCCCAGGGCCCCACAGATTAAACTTATACCTCTCTAAGCACCATGAGGATCCTGAGCCCATTCTGCTAGAGACTAGATTACTCACCAATGGCCTCCACAGTCATAAATCTAATGGTTTTTGGGAGGCTTTTGGTTTAGATGCGGAGCTCCTCCACAGGACCCATGCTGGGACTGGCAGCTTGGGCTTCCTCCTGGAGGTCAGACCTGAAAACAGCACCACTTCACTTCCTGACCAGAGCTTCTCCTCTGCTGCAGGTGAGGAGGAATCAGAGGAACGCAAAGAGGGACACCTGAGGGTGTGCAGGTCTGTGGGGCAGGACGATCACAGCTGGGCCCGGGAGAGACCCCTCTTAGTGACTTACAGTCATGATGGCCGCGGAGAGCCTTTAGTCAAACACAGCAGGAAAACGTCTGGTAATGACCGTTGGATAAGAGGAAGAAAAGGGTCCAGTGCGAGGGCCAAGAACAGCAGCAAGGGCCACAAGAAAGACCAAGGCGGGGGGAGGGCCAAAAAAGTGGGGTATTATATGCAGGGCAGGGGGGGTGACAAAGGAAGGGTCAGCTGGAGTGAACGTGGAAGAGTGAAAAGAAACGGTGGCCACTCGGCAAAACTGAAGCGTCTTTCCCGTGGCAGGTGCCGCCGTCATCCCTTGTATGTCGATTTCAATGATGTGGGCTGGCACAAGTGGATCATCGCACCCAGCGGCTACGACGCCTTCTTCTGCCTGGGGGAATGCCGCTATCCTTTGGCTGACCACATGAACGCCTCCAGCCATGCCGTGGTTCAAACCATGGTGAACTCTGTGAATGGAGCGGTGCCTCGGGCCTGCTGCGTCCCCACCTCCCTCAGCCCCATCGCCCTCCTTTACCTGGACCATCAGGACCGAGTCGTGCTGAAGAATTATCAGGACATGGTGGTGGAGAGCTGCGGCTGCTGGTAGAGGGTTGGAAAAATCAAACAGAAGGAAGACGCCATCACTGATAATAGAATGAGACGAAAGGATTTCAAAAAGGTGGAAAGAAGAAACTCTAGCAACCAAAAAATAAAAAATAAAAAATTGCAGAGACCGAAAGAGAAGCAGCATCAGAAAGCTGAGTGTAAAGGATAAAGCAGCTAATTTAACATTAACAGGAGCCAGAGGTCAAAGAAGAGAAGAAAACTGTTAGATAGTTGAAAGAATTGACCACAGAACCGAACAGATGACTAGACGACAGAGAGGAGGATGCAGACATGCCTTTCAGAAGCAAACAAACTGCCAGGATTTTTTTTTTTTACATTTGGCGACACTGCAGCTGTTTACATCATTGACTGACAGCTTGTTTCACGTTAAAAAACAATGCTTTAAGGAGATAGTTTAGATCTGTTGAAAAAGGTTTTGTAAAAACGTTTTGAACAATTAGTATCCCATCTGTCAAAGATGACTCTTGAAACAACCTCAGTTTAGAGTTTAATTTTGACCAGATTGTTGAGCCAACAACCAGTTATTAATTACACTCGACTGTAAACTGAAAGTCGAAGGGAACAAACCAAACCGTGACGTTTGTGTACTGTTAAACCCTATTATTTATTCTGTAGTTTTCTGCTGCAGCAAATAGCAACAGCTAGCTGTAGCACTTCCTGCAGTAATATCAGAACATTTCTGCAGGAGTAAACATGACGACAAAACTGACGACAAAGTAAAGTTTTATAAAATATCATTTGCAGAAACCGCTTATAAAATATGTTCTTTAGATTGAAATTGCTATAAGTTAGCAACAATCCATCAATTTCTCCAAACTGAGGTGGTTCAAAAGCTATCCGCAACAGGTAAGATATTAGCTGTTCATAACTTTTCCACAAAACCTCACTTCACAAGATCTGAGCAACTGCTTCAAAACTAAATGCTTGAACACCAGGAGACTCATATTAACGTTTGTGACTCATCGAGCTGTGATGAAGCTATCCGACAGTGCATATCCAGATCTGCTTTGCTTTTGTGGAAGAATAAGTAGTAAACAGTCAAAGGAGTCGTCGTAGCAACACATGCTAAGCTCTGGTGCAGCTTTAAAAATTATATTTTTGTCTTTCTGGTGGACTGACAGTGTTAGAAATACGGAAATGGTGCCAGCTTGGCATTAAAACATTTTTGTTTTATTCTTCAGTATTTTAAACTTTAAAAAAAGGGTCCATCTGTTTCTTTGAAAGCTAATATAAATAGACTGTAACTTACAAGCAACCACTACACCCCAAGCTATTTAAAACAACAAAAATAATGCTGAGGAACTATTATGCTATCATTTGAATGTACTACTATCATTATTATTTAAAAAGAAAGCATTTTGTAAATTTATTTTGCAGACAAGAAGAAAATTCATGTAATAGTTGTCTTGTGATTTATACATAATTCAGCTGAACTCTAAGTTAAAAGTTATGTATTTTTAAAGAAACAACAATATGGTGTATTTAATCTTGAAAATATTTAAGATGCATTCACTCATCAGCAGCAAACTGAAAGTCTGCCATGTACACGGAGTAAATTATGTTAGCTTTATTTCCCTACAGATGTTATGTGTATTAAATTAACTGTGTTGGTTCACATGCATTGTGGTGTACAGCACCTGATAGCAGACATAAGTGGTATTACCTCTAGAAACCCAACTAACACATCAGTGAAAAGCTGTGTATTGTTGCTGCTGAAGTGTATAACAACAGTATCTTTGCTGTAGTTCTGTGTGTGCGCATGTGTCAAGAAAAAAAAAGGGGGGGGGGAGACTGATAGTAAAACTCAGACTTTAGTGCCTTTCGATCTGGGGCTTTAAAAGTGTTCTCTGCTGAGCTTATCAAATGTTTTTTCAGTGAAACATTTAAGCAGCAGCTTGTAAAATGTTTGCCAATATACCTCTAATAAACAGACCAAACAGCATAATTTTCAAGTCATGTTTCTTTTGCACCTATCATTTGTTACCGCCCACTGCCAAAGGCAAAAATGTTGTTGTCTGTGCATGTCTGTGTGTTTCCTTGTGACATTAGCAAGATTATCTCATGAACAAGCAAACAGATTTTAATGAAACTCTTAGAAAGATGAACATCTCCATCTGGATAACCTTTGGAGTCACTCCTGTTTTAGATACCCACCACAGCTATTCAACAAAAACTATGGCATTGACAGTTACATTCAACACTCCCTATTGTCAAAATATCTCATGAATCAAATTTTAGAGAAATCCTCAAAAAGTTAGCAATGCTTGTACAACTGATTAAGTTTTAGAATTAACCCAATTCAAGATGGCTGCCACAGCTAATCTACCTTAACCAAGAGAAAAATGTCTATGTCTCAGTCAGTTTTACAGATAAATTTGATGTGATAATAGCCGAGAGCCCTCTTCAACACACAACATGGCTGTAACTCCGTCGTTTTGCAGCATAAGTTGATCTTAGCATGAACGGTGGCAGTTGATACGCATCCGTTCAATAAATGCTAGGCCTTTAATTCTGTCTGTTTTTCTTGGGCCTAAACGGTAAAACAAAAAAGTTACTACAGTGCTTTTCTTGGCCTAAAAGAAGCCTAATATCATGTCCAAAAAATCCTTCAGAGAGCAAAGATCTAAAATTTTATGTTTATAAAAGTGCAGCTGAGGAAGTAGCTTCAGATTCCTACATGGGAACAGCTGAGTTTTCTTCGGATGTTTTTTTTTTTCTTTTCATTGAACCACTGCATCACCTCACATTACCAAAAATGAACAGCACAGATGTGTCCTCTTCCAGAAACTATCTGTAATAAAGGCAGAAAATTATACATTGATGTAATTAATACTACATTCTGCAAGTGTTCCTGTGTGTTTCAGAAGATTTATCCAATTTTGTCTATCCTTACCAAATAAAAAGCTCTTCTTCATCCCCCCCCCNCCGTGTCAATATTTGTAACTGGATTTTCTTAAACCCCACAGGTTTGACATTAATACAAGAGTCAGCTGGTCTGTTGTTTTCAGAGATTTCGTTGTGGCTTCTACAAAAGCCTGTAAAAGTCAGCAGATGGTTTCATACACAGAACCATCTGTGGAGCCTTTATTGAAAACTGAAAGAGGTCAACCACCTCCAAAAGAGATTTCTGAATGGAACGCCCATATAATCTCCCTCAATCCCAGCACTCAGAGAGCTACCTTGGTGAGGGATGAAACAAAAAATAAGTTTGTCGCACTTCTTTCGCAGCAGAACTAGTCTCCAGTCTGAGAGATCGAACCCTCTGTAGGAGTTGGACATTGTTAGTGATGGATCACACCTGATTTTAGTTGTCATTAAGGAAAATATGCCAGTGAAGAGTCTCAGTAATCAAGGACATGGTAATTCTAGTAAGTCGAAGGCAACTGGACTTCTTTTTGATTCTTGAAGCTCGTTTAATTGAAGTTGCTAGATCAGTAATTATTAATAATTGGTCTGAAACTATGCTGCCTCAACCACAAACAGGAGCTTCAAGCTTGACCTTCTGCTGCACATACCAAGTATATATAAACTACTCTGCATTTCTCTTGGCAAGAGTAAATTTAAGAATATATGAACAATATAGTGTGAAGACAGTGTTAACACTGAGTGAACGCCTGACTTTTCCATTCTATCTGTTCAGTGCCAGAAGTAAATAAAGGCCTAGCACTTCTTGAATAAAGGCATATTACCCATCATTTATTATGCAGGAGTTTTAAACAAAGATAATGTTAAAAGATTAGGAAGTTAAAGCCTTATTGGACAAATGTTGAAATCAGTGTTATGCACAATCAAAGCAATACCAAAAGATCTCATGAAATGTATTAGCACTCAAAGTATGTCATGGGAATGACTGTCAGCGACTACCACAGCAAATTCTAGCTCAAAATTAGTAAAACTGACAGTTATAACTCTTTTTGAGTCTGCTAAGGTTGATTAGCTGTGGCAGCCATCTTGAACTGAATTGACTCCAAAGGTCAATCAGTCGTAGATGTACAGTACATCCATATTATCTGAGACTATCGTGAAAATCTGTCAACTCGTTCATGAGATATTTTTGCTAATTGACAGACAAATACATGCATGTACACAAAAACACTCACTAAACCCAAGCTAACCTATTAGCTTCTTCAGCAATTTTTTTTAAAAGGCATTCAGCGCTCAGCATGCACACTGGATTTTCCCAGAAAATGCAATTTCTCCAGTTAAAAAATAACCAAGACTACATTTTTGGCATACGCCTCCTCTGTGTTTTGCCCTTGAGTCTGCCTCGGTTTAATCACCTTCCGCTGGACTGCTTTATCTGTAAATATCACTTGCTTGTTGGTTCTCCTGATGAGGACACACGATGAACACATCTGCACCTGATGTTTATTGCTGATTTTTGCCCAGTCATGACAATAGATCAATAAAAAGACTCAGGTAGGCACAGAGATGGGGTAGTAAAGGACCCAGATGTCTTTACAACTCTACACAGCGTGTTGAACATTCACATTTAGTGTGAAACGACCCTACTTCTGTGCTTTTGTTGGTAACTGTCCGAAGCATACATCTGGAACTATCTAAACTTCCTTGCCCTGCATCTTTCACCTCTTAGCACCTGTCTCTTGGACACTGGTGTGTGTGTACGTGTGTGTGTGTGTGTGTGTGTGCGTTTGACACAAGAAAAACAAAGAAAAGAAAGTGAAGAGACAGGACGTGCACATACGCTGAGTCATATGATATCACGCTCACAGATGGCACATGCCCTTTCTGCTCAACATAGTTTTGAAAGATAACAGTTTGGGTCGATGCCAGTACATTTCAGCCCATATACTGTTACACATATCTGCTCATTCACTGGTTGAGTAATAGCCTCTGGTGATTCTTTCTTTTTTACCTCTAATGGCTCACGCGTTCTTTTTCACCTGTAACCCGTTCTTCTTTCTACCTACACTGAATTATCCACTCATCTTTATAGCCTTTCTAAATCACAAACAATTAAGCCTTGTTTTTATCTCAGCCTGTTTCAGTCACCTTCTTATCTTTAGTTTTTGCTTGCCAGCCATCTTTCAGCCTGACATATCAGCTCCTTTCCTCAGGTGCTAGATTAGAAATGTGTTAAACATTTCTAAGACTGACGATTGAAAATCCCAACTGGTGAGTACAGATACTAGGATTTCAAATGACTTTTCATCAAATGAAAAGGGATTTTCTTATAATAGGCATGTTTACTGTTTTTATGTTTCACACACACCTAGTTTGCTTTATTAATCATAATACTTTCCCCTTGTTGCTAATTACCTTTCCTTATTGAATAAAATCATTGGTTTCCAGTTGTTCTTTGTCAGTTCTTCGTCAATCCTTTCCTGCCCTCAGGTTATTTGTGTGGTTTGTAGCTGTACCCCTATTTGTTTATGTTTAGTTAGCCTTTGTAAATAAAGGGCTTCGATTAGTGGTGGAAATTTGACTCAGCTCACCAAAAATAGACAGCTCTTTCAGCTCCCAACTGGCTCTTCACAAGTGGTACAAAGCAAAGAGCCAGTTGAGAGCTGAAAGAGATGATAAGCTGAGCCAAATGATCCAGATCCCAGAAAGGAGCCATAATTCCCATGATTAACTTGGATTCTACAACCTGCCTTCCGCTTCCTAGTCTTGCATTTGAGTCTCTCTCCCACATGTACCCAGAGTAAAACAATGCGTGCAAGGAGAGAACATGCAAACTCCATCCAAAAAGGCCGAAGGCTGGGAGGCAATCCTGTGACCTCCTGTGTTTTACACCAGTTACTGTGAAATATGTGTAATTTCATTCATGTCTGTGAATCTGCTTCGTCGTTACCTGAAATGCAGAATGTTAGTTGACAGAATTGATCTGACATTTCTTCCTTTATATTCCCACTGATGGATATGAAGTGAGCCCCTAACAGAACCATTTTGATTGCTCCTGGTGTTCCCCAGCGGTCTAACAGCCTGCATCTAAACTATTTCAAAAACAACTATTAAGCCAACTGCTGAGTCATTTTTACAGCCCACCCACTTTAAAACATTTACTGAAAAAAAGGCTAAATTTTAGTTACTAAAACATATGTGGGTAAAATGGTTTAGAAAAAAAGTAAAAACGGCTGTTTTTCAACTTTACTAATCCCACCTTTTTAGTGCAAAATGACTTTCTGTCTGTATGTTTGTAGGCTTTTTTTTTTTTTACTTTTTAATTAACAGCAAAGAAAAAAAATAAAAACATCAAGACAACAATGACAGTTTATCAGCAGAAGATCCAGGGCAACTCTTCACCTCCAAGGTCAAAGACCCTTAATGGGTGTGAAACGTTCCTTTTTGGACATCAGAAACAGTTTTCAATCATACTAACCCCTTAAGTACACTAAACTGCAGTTTGATACATATAGTGTGTCACACAATAAAATGATGGTGTCCCAAATCACTGCAGCAGATGTGAATGGATCTACCAGTTGTGTGCTGAGACTGAGTTGGTGGTTCAGTCTGGAACACATAAAACAGATAGCGAGGGGTTTCGGGTTTCACCTCTGAGCTTCAAAGACAGAGTCGTTCTGAAACCGAATCAGCAAAAAATAGACCTCTGAGTCACCAAGTGAAGCAGGTGCAGCACCGGGAAGGCCAGCCGGAAACAGGCAGCTTACGAGCCAGAACGCTGACCCCTGAAGTCAGGGAGGGCCGCTCCGTCTCTCTGACTGCATGTGTGTTTAACACTCTAGGGTCTAGGATGAAACTGGACAATGGATTATTTTAAATTTCCTTCATATTTTACCCTAAAAGTAGTTTAACCTGCCATGTTTGGAGTCATTTTGTTCAACACAACCTCCGAAGTGAAATTTTCAAAAAAATGTTTACTTTTGACCCACTGTATTAACAAAACAGACCTAAAATCACACAAAAAATTGCGTAGGACCTTTTGGCTCAGGGCTGGGGTCAGGGACTCCTCAGGGTTTTATTGCTGAGAGCCTTTTGGCCCTGGGCTAGGGTTAGGGTCTCCTCAGGGTTTAAGGGGTTAGGGCCTTTTGGCCCAAGGCTAGGGTTAGGGTC
>NC_051431.1:11813370-11871355 GCF_001649575.2 Kryptolebias marmoratus | reverse complement strand
GGGGGGGGGGGATGTGTGTGTGCAAGCAGGCATGAAATAGTCCAAGTTGGTAAAATGCAAACTAATTTCCATTTCCCAATGCAGTGCGATAAAATCCTTCAGTGCCCTTGTCATGAGCTCTGATTGAACATTCCTTCCTCTCCATATTGATCTCTACTTCTTGTAAATTTATTTCTGTCAGCTGAGATGCAGCGGATCATCTTATGATACTAACTGAATATGAGCAGCCAGCTATCTGCGCATTAAAAAAAGGATTACGTTATTTGACAGTGCCTTCTAATGTTAGTCTGCAAGCATATTGATGGTGACATTTCATTCAAGGAAATCTCACAAGCCATCATGGGGTATTAGGGGAAAGAGTTACTGATGAATAATGCATGAGAAGAAAATGGTGCATATTGTTTAAGACATAACACATATGGCTGTCATGCAGATAAAATCAACAATCCCACTCTCAGTTTGCGTACAACTCTTACTTGCCCTATTTGATCTTTAAAGTATTATTTTCAAAAAAGCAGTGCATTATTTTAGATTTGACAATCTGAAGTTGTTTCACATTTCTCACTGTAGGGATCTGGAGTTTTAGCCCCGCCTTGGGGCGGCTCCTCCAGCTTTTCCCTTCACAGGTGATCCAGATCCAGTTAATGAAGACTGCCAGTACTTAAGCCTCCAGCTGAGACCAGACCGTCGCTGGAGCATCGAACCTACTGGGTTAGATTCTCAGCCACAGTCTCTAACCTAAATTGGTCTATTGTTGACTACGATCTTTGTGTACTTTGACATCAGGTTCTTCACCACGCTACAGGACTACGAACACCACGGATACCTACCTTGGACTACGGGATACTCACCTGGACAGGATTACTGGCTCGTCGACCTCTGGATCACCTCATACCTCCGTCATCTCCTCCACGCCGCTGGACACTTTCTGGATCTGTAAGGACAAAGAAACTATCATTAAGCCACCTTGCAGCGCTCGGCTGATACTAGGATTTGTACCCGAGACTCACCCTGTTCCTTTTGCTTCGCAGATCATTCCACAGAACATCGCACTGTATATAGTTTGGGCACCTGTAAAAAAATACACTTACCTTCAGCTGTTGTCTCTGCGTCTGGTTTTGGTCTCGCTCATGGACTAGTTACCTTGCGTTCTTGTCATTAGGGTCTCGTCTGGGTTTGATTGCTTAGGGCCTTTTGGTTTAGGGCTAGGGTCAGGGTCTCCTCAGGGTTGAAGGGGTTAGGGCCTTTTGGCCCAGGGCTAGGGTTAGGGTCTCCTCAGGGGGATTAGGGCTTTTTTGAGACCCTGAGGAGACCCTGACCCTTGCCCTGAGCCAATAGGCCCTAACCCCTTAATGCAGCACTGGTCGGGTTACATAAGGACCAGCTGTTTTCCCAGATCTTTTTAACTAAAAACATGGGCACCAGATATGACTTTAATCAAATGTGATTCTAGTTTAAACAGGGTTTTTTTGGCAATCTGTCTCCTAATTTAAGGCTTCCTCTCATTTCCATTTTGCCTCTGCATTCTGTCGTAGCTTAACAGTAAAAAATTGTGTTTTTACAGGTGTCTCACTGTGCAGATGGAGTTGTAGCTCTAATGGAAAGTGCAATAACTCTTTCCCTCCATTCTGCTTCTCTCACTACCTCTGATTTACTTTTGACACTGAATGTATGTGTTCAGGGTAATAAACTTCTGAAGCTGAGAAGAGGGAGGACATGCATCCGAGTTCAGTTGCTGGGCAGGGAAGCGGATATTTGGTGTTTCTCCCATTTGGCTCGAAACATTCCCCTGAAACAACCAACAATAACTGTAGTTCCACATTTATTATAAAGTGCAGAAATCAGATTTATTACAGAAACACATCATCATAGAAAGATCATGTAATGATCAGGTGATCATGTAACTGGTTGTGTGTGTATTATGTTTGCTTGTTCGTAAAATATCTTGTGAACCACTGGGTGGATTTTGTTGAACCTCTCAGAAAAAATAAGTGTATCAGTGTGTATTGTAAAAAATAAGCTACAGCTGATTAACCTTTGAGTTAAATTTGGTTCACAATGGCCGCCCCAAATAACTGACCTTAGCAATCACAGAAATGCCTATAGCTCAGTCAGTTTTACAGGTACTGAGCTCAAATTCAGTGTGTTATTAGCTGAGAGTCATTCCCATCATATATGTTGACTGACCTTCGCAACCACAACGGTGGCTATAACTCAGTCATTTTTACAGTTATCAATGCAATAGCTGGTGTGGTTGTAAAAAAAGTGTTATTCCCATCACATGCTCCAAGTGCTAACAGATAAAACAAGATCTTCATTTTCAAGCTTTGGCATGCAAGGCAGGAGGCGATATGCAGACCTTCAAGAAGTGCTACCTTCATTGAGACTTGTGATTAGAGGATAGGTTGAGCTGTTGCCATCCCCCTGAACCTTGTTTATCGAGTTAACAGAATTTGTTTGTCATACTTTGTGTCAAAAAAAGAAAGAAAACACACTTATATACTGTTCCCAAAATGAAATTAGAACATACTTCATGCTGTGAAACCACACTGTAGGTAAATATTTGAAATTGGCAGCTAAAATGATAAAACAAAAACTCACTGTGCTTTGCAATTATTTAAATGTATCCTTTTTTTGTATATGGGCCTGTGTACATGATTTGGGTAATAGCTTGGTCCTATCAGACTGAAACTGAGACATGACTCAGTTCCTGTCTCTGTGGCCCTTAGGCACACAGATCACAAGCCCCAGGTAGCAGGAAAATACAAAACAATCAAAATATTCATTGTTGATCCTCATCTGTTGATGAGCCAGTAGACAAGAATAAAGAACAAAAGACAACAACAAGACGTGAGTAAATTAGGAGTCAAAAATCTGTCTGAGATTGAATAGAATACAAAATAAAAAATAAGGACGATTGGGAGTAGAGATGAAGAGGGGGAAACAGAGAAACCTGCTGACAGCTGTTGGTCTGTTTACTTCGAGAATATCACTTTTCTCCAGATGTTTAGCAGCCCATCGATGAAAAGGGAGACAGAAAAGAGCAGGAAGTCCAAGAAAAGAGAGAGTGTCGGAAGCAAGTGATCAACTGGGGTTTTGTTAAGGTGGACTCACTGTAGGGAATTTTATTATTTGCATATTCAAAAAGCTGCATGCTTTAAAAATAGCATTCTGCTTCAGAATAGGGTGTCATGGGACAGCACAGACAAGATCACATCAGTGGTTTGACTTCAATTTAGTTGGAAAAATAGTTAAAAATAGTCAAATGTAAAATAACATACAAGCTATTTATGACTCATTTCATCTTGAAAATAAAAACTATTTCTTCGCATGCTTCATTGTGTGCCTTTAATCTTTGGCTACATGTTCAGGTCTTGTGACCTGGGGGGGTTTCGGGGCTTTTTCCCTCACATCAAGCATATCAGCAGGAAGTTTTTTCTGCTACAAAACCATGGTGCAGAACTGTGTTTCTGTTAAATACGGCAGAGTGAGATTAACTTCTTTGTATCTATTAAATCAAAGGGAGTTGTCAGTGTGTTTTAATAAAGTTGCTGTCTGACGCAAAACCTCCCTCCTTTCAGAGAACAAGAGGGAGGAAGGCAGGAAAAGCAAAAGGGGAAACTCAGGAAGGGAAAGACAAGAAGAGGAAATAAATGAAAGCTCAAATGGGACCTAACATTTGTGCCTATCCTTCATTCTTAATCAAGTTTTATAATACTTCTGCATCATACTTTTGGCAAAGTTTAAAGAAGAAGCAAAAAGTAAAAAGGAAGACTACTGAATTTAAACATTATCAAGGGTTGAATGCTTAAAAAAGAAAAGCCAATTTGCTCCCTTGCCTCTTTACATCTTCCTTTATCCTTTTGCATTGGCAGCTTTGTACAAGATTATTTTTCAGTTTCTTTTTCTCAGTTCCAGACTCACTTTATTGCAATTGCACGTGTCTGAATCTGAAAACAGGGATGATAACAGGCACATGAAAAACTAGGGCCCATCACTGAGCACCGGCGGTACATGATGCTCCTGAGATGCATTAACATACGCTGGGAGTCTTTCCAACCTCCCTCCAGAAAAAAAGTGAGAGGAGGAAAGGAAGAAAAAAACAAAAAGAGTATAAGTAAGGCCTGGCATAAAGATTAGATTAGCACTTTAAAACATCTGGGAATTTGTCCAGCCAAGGCTACCGCTTCCTCACAAATCTTAGCCAGATTTCACAATTATTCTTCCACCTCTACTCCTCTGCTATTCATCTCCTTTCATCCATTGCCTGTTGCCTGCTTGTCCTGCTTCTGTCTCTGGCCTTTTTAGTCAAAAGGTTTGTTTATTTATTTCAAATTATGACTTTGTGAACAATGAAAACTCAGCGTAGGTGTAGAGTAACCTGTTTATCACTCATTCATTCAAATCAGTTGTGTCAAAGTAAAGAAATATTTAAAACGTGAAGGATAGTGACCCTCACGGACCAGGATTGGGCACCACTCATCTTAAGATCTTAAGATTGTTAAACCAGAATCTAATGTGCCTGTGGAATGTTGAGGTAAAACATGTTTTAGTCAGGTATAATTTCTCAATTTGTTGAAAAAATAAATCAATCTAGCCCTACTACACAATCCAAATCGAAATGAGATCTGATTGGGAACAGAAGACTCAAATGCATGACACAGCAGGCACATGGAATAAAACCCAAGTTTTGTGTTTAAATTCAAAAGCTAATTGGTTCACAAGTAGCCAGTAATGCATAACAAGCAGGGTAAAAAAAAACATAAGAAAGAAGCACAAGAAATCCACAGAAATACTAGTGCGGCTAAGACAGTCTAGCACTAGTTGATGGGATAGTGTAAAGCAGGAATAATTAGTCACAGGTGTGAGCAATCAACACAGCTAAACCAGACAGGGAACATCCACTTTGTGTAGGTGGATATGGTAAGGCAGAAAAAAACAGGAACTGCTAGTAAAAAGAAAAGAATGTGGGTGAATTTATAAAAATAAAAGGAAAACATAGGTTATGGTCCAAGACCTCACTGTATTCTTTCCTGCAGGGACATGCCAGGCTGGTCTGAATGAAATCAGTGAAAGCTTCTTACCACTTGTGGATCTAAAATTAGGGAAAAAAATTAGAACCAGGTTCCCTTCAAGTCCACCAGCCATAAGTGTTTGATGCTGCGCACATTTCCACTTATGTAGGAAACTTTCATTTCCACAATAAACCACAGGGGAGACTTTATTATCTGGTCAAGTTATGGGTTGGTCTAGTTGGTTCAATGCTTAGATTTTTTTCAGTTGGTTTGTTTGTTTGGTTGGTCAGTAGGTCTGCTTAATGGTTGGTTGGTTGGTTTAATTGGATCAGTTGGTTAGTTGATTGGTTGGTTGGTTGGTTGGTTGGTCAGTTGGTGTACTAGGTTAGTTGATTGGTCTGTCTCATTGATTGGTTTGTCAGTTGGTTGATTGGACATCTAATTTGCTGGTTTAGTTGATTGGTTGGTCAATCAGTTTAGTTTGTTGGTTGGTTGGTCCATTGGTTGATTGGTTGAATGAACCAAACTTTGAATGAGTGAATGAATGAATGTAGAAAATCTGTAAAAATGTATCACATTTTCTATTGTGTATCTTATGTGTGCTTGTAATAAAACAGACTTCAGGAGGGGACTGAAATATTAAATAGCATTTTTTTCAAAGCTTTTTTAGTTTGTAAGTTGAGGGGTTTTGTGCGGCACTTCATTCTCAACATCAGCAACAAAACCTTTGATAATGTTTGCTACATTTAATACCTTCATTCAGAACAGTCATCCCTGCAAGCAAAGGTGTGGAATACATCTCTCCTAATTCCATTCTCATTACATTATGCACTCATTGGGGAGGAAACATTTGCCGGGGTTGGAAGAAAAGTATTTCCTCAATTCTTTTCCTCTGTAACTGTGAATTTGATTCCAGCTGCACCAGCTGTAACTCCAAGGGGAGGAAGGGTGGGAGCAGTACCAAGACAAAGCGATGGAAAGACTGATATATGCCCTCTAATCTCTACTGGTGGGCCACTGGAGAAGCAATTATTTTCTCTGATGACAAATGAAGAGATGAACCGAAACTCTTGAGGGACCAAAGGAATGCCAATTCAAAACCACAAATTTGGACTTCATTTATGTTTAAATGAATTTCATGATAGCCTTAAAAAAAAGTTTCACTCGGACAAACAACTATCTATTTGTGTCTGTGTGGAAAGAGAAGAAAACATGCACAACTATAGTTGGTAAAAGACTATTTGATAACTGTACATGTAATTGTAAATGTAATTTTTGGATATAAAACAACTATTTCTTGATTATAAAGTTAGTTGAGATGATTGTCATGGTTTTTGATCTGTTTTAAAGGAAATGTTGTTTTGCTATTATACAGTAAATGATGCAAATGCAAATCTTCTTAAGCAGGTTTTGTTTAAAAGCATCAACTCCATGATGATTATCAGATTATTTTCTCCCAAATGTACAATATAAATTCAGGATACCAAGATGAATTTGAAGCTAATGCCTTGGAAACAGTTGAATGTTTTGGGTTTTTTAACTCTTGGTTTTAAACCGTCACAAAGTAGAATGTCATTTATTATGACTTCTGTCTTGTTGTAGAGAAAACTGCTGGACCAGAGTAGTCCACAACAGATCCATCCACATATTTCTGAGACTGCCCCCAAGCGGCAGCAAGACTAAAATGTAGAGTGTTTTTTTTTTGGACCATTGTCACAGGACAAACAAAAGAACATGCTTAAGTTTTTAGCCAGGGTAGGCATTGTGACAGCTTAGCGGTTAGCACTGTTGACTCGTGGGTTCAACCCCTGGTTCTTTCTGTGTGGTGTTTGCGTGGGTTTTCTCCAGGTACTATGGTTTCCTCCCATAGTCCCAAAAACTTGCATGTTTAGGCTGCCTTCAGGCCCAGGCCTCCCTTGAAAAAGAGATGATCTCAATGAGATTTGCCTGGTTAAATGAAGGTAAAAAACAAGAGCAACTATAAGTAAGAACTTTGGGTGGTAAAATGTCACTGTCTATAATTAGTAAATCATCATGGCTTGCAGTTAAACTCTCTTGTTTGAACCCTTCTAGTATAAAATCTCCTGTTTCAGTCTGATGACTTCTGCCCTTCTGTAAAAGACTTCCGACATAAGAGTGATTCAAACAATAAGCTTGTTATATCAGCAAGACATGGAACATTTTTATTTTACAAATTACATAAAGGATGACTGCATTAACTAAATTAGACAGTAAGATAAAATGTGTGGGTTTTATTATAACAATTTGTACTGTGATTGTGAAAATTTAAACACAAAGACAAATACTCTACTTTTATGACTATTTTTTCTTTGCCACGTTTAGTAAGTGTGATAGTTTTTACTCATTCTGTCAGTTTTTTACAATGTATTTAATGTACACAATAATGACACCTCCATAAAATTTAAAGTAAATTTTATCTTTGGGATGTTACCTACACAAAAAGACAGCAGATAACTTGTTAGAGTACAATGTTCAGATGATAGATGAGTTCAGATGTTAGCTTGTGGCTGGCCATTCTAAAAATAATAACTTGGTTAAAACGCAATACTCTTTATGGCCTGCTAGATTAGTTAGCCAGTTTTATTTCTTTACCAGCTGTATCTTTCCTCCCTGTTGTTGATGCCAACCTTTCTCTGGTGTTATTATAACACAAACTTCACTTGATTCAAAATCCAGCTCCGATGGACAAATATATCCTAATCCAGATGTCACTGGCTGACTGGAAGCACTTCTTTAAATGAAAACAAGCTGCCACGTGGTACTGAAGATTCCCAAAACTTGGTCTGACTCAACGTCAGGTGTGTGTGTGTGTGTTTCTGAGTGTGTGGAGATACTATTTGGCAGATTGCAACAACAACTAGTAGGAAGGAAGCAGAGAAAAGCCAGCCAAGAGGCCATGGAGCATTTCCATTTGAACGCTTACGGGACATCAGCAAAGCCTGTTGTAATAGTGAGCACTCTAGCAGGTGTTCATATTATATGTGTTCTGAAGATGGCTGGCAGCAAAATTCAGTTAAAATCATTTCGATTTTTGAACTTATCGTGAAGCTGTATTATGTTTTAGTTGGAGGGAAAACGAGGGAGACATCCTGATTGAGGTTTGGTAACAGGATGGAAACACTAAAAACACGTCTTATAAACATCCCTCACAGTCCATTTGAATTCATTTATTTAGGAGGCCGTTCAGGAACTCAAGGCTGGGAGGGCTGACTCCATTAAATCACCAACAATGGTAACAACAGCAGGAGGAAGCGTGAGTATATCCAATATATCAATACATATACAGCACAAGAAATGGCGAGAATATGAAGAAAACCAATATTCACAGAAAATTCAAACTGAAAACTATTGTGCCACTTTAAACAGCACTGTTTACCTAATAGCAGCTAAGGAAAGGGTTTAAATCAGTCACAGTCCTATAATTTGGTGCGTTTGACTAATTTATCTTTCTTGGTTTACTCCACAGTTCATAGGTTATGCTCAAGTATAACCAATTGTCAAATCAGATAGATTTTAGCTGTTGTATTTTTATAAAGAAAAATTTCTGACCAGATTCAGGTGCTAACAGCTAGCTGTGACAATGGACTGCTGTTGTTTAATAACTAAAGTTCTCACCAATGATTGCAAGCACTAATTATATACCTTTATATTGGTATCAGTTTTACATTACATGATTATTTTCTTGGAATTCTGAGGTTCCGAGATTAAGATAATATTTCAGCCAGATTAGCTGCTCTAATGCAAAACTGGTTGTAAAAAGGGTTATAAAATGGTAGTTCCATGGACCATTATGAAACTGGAGTTGCTTTAACGTGGCAGCAATCCACTTTGGTCTTGGCCTTGCTCAGACTATCCATTAATGCTATCCTAAGAGTTTAGGAAAAACAACTGAACTCTGCCTTTTCAGCTGAATTGCAAAAGCTCCTCAGATGAGTAATGAGTTGTCTTCAACGAGAAAAGAAGTCCAGTCACTTTTTTTTTTAAACTTCGAGGATTTGCCATGTCCTGCATGACTGAGATTCTATACCAGGGCTTTTCAACTAAACTCCTCAGGGGGGCACAGGTAATGAAAGCCAACAGCTTATGAGCTGGACATCCAGTGGTTATTATCATTACGTAAATTTATTTTTAGTTTCAAATGTAGTTTTATTTTAAATGAACTCATAGGCAGGTGGGCTGAGTTGTATAGCCCTGCCATACATCATCTATATAACAGGATCACCTCAGTCATTTCAGATTTTTTTTAAATGTTTCTCTCACATATATTTTAAAATGATTTAAAATCTGAGCTCACCCGCGGGCCAGGTGTGGCCCCTGGGCCGCCAGTTCAATAGCCCTGTTTTAGACCAACGTATAACCAATCAGCTCCTTAATCCAATCAAAGTCAAACCTTATTTCTCTGCACTGAGGTCATTTAAAGAGCTAACAACAGATAAAATATTAATTGTTACTTCTTTTCACAGTTTTTAATCTTGTTGTTGTTATTAATTGTCTCACAGATGCTCTCACAGCTTTATTTATCCCACATTGGTTTCTGTTTAGAATTTGTCCTATAAAAATAGCTTTTACTGCTGTCACACAACTGTGTGGTGAGAGTTAATTTACACAAGTGACAATGATCAACATGTAGCTAATTATTTTTACTTTATTTTTTGTAATATTTGTTCCTAGAATAACAAAAATGTGCCTGTTACAGTTAAGAAACTACATTTACTAACTGCTGCATAATAAATAAAGTTTAATATGTATACCAGTGGTTAAAAAAAAACCCTAGCCATTATTCAACATTGCAATGACCTGTCAAGCTACAGAAAGCTATGAAGGCTTCCTTCTTCCCTGTGTTATGTCTGGGTTTATCCCCTGATCACTCCATCAGTCCTCTTCTTTCAGTTCTGGCAAAAGCAACTGCACAATACCATAAATCAGGCTTGTTTGTAACTAAAATGTGAAAACCAAGACTGAAGCTGCAGACGGGTATCTGATCCCCCCCGCTCAAAATACACAAAAACACAAACCAGAGAGTGACCTTGACCTGTCAGGGAAGGAGCCTGAAACCAGCAACTGGATATTTTAAACAGAATGGGACACATAATCAAAGTTTTCAGAGGTTCAGATGAGAGTAAGGGATGAAGCTGAGAAAGAAAGAAAGAATTAACAGAGAACACAAAAGATGAATAAACAATAAAAGAGATTTCCTTTGTGTTTCAGAGCACATTGTGGAGAAATCAGTTCAGTTCAACACGAGCATCAAAAACAAAAATGCTCTCAAATGACATGATATTTCCACAAATACCTAACAAGGTGGTTTCCTTCAAGGATTATTCATTTGTTTGTTTTTGTGCTTGTTTCTCTCTTTATTAAATCAAAAACTCACAGTAAAACATGGGAGGGTGGTGAAGAAACTCACAAACCTGTATGTTGTTTTTTTGTGACAGTTTTAAGCATTTCAGATGAAATATTTTGATATTTTCCAACCCATACAGATCCAGTTTCACATGTTTATGTTGGGTAAAACAAGCCTTCATTTTCTGAGTGAAAACTTGCTCGTTACTGTCAAAATAATTTGAGAAATTCTGGGAAACCTCCTGCTCCGAAATATGTTGATTTTATTGGTGAGCCAGGTTGTGCAGATGGTCTCGTAAAGATGGAGATATTGCCTGGGAAAGGGCTATAACAAACAATTTTTTTATAACAAAATCCAGACACCAATATTGTTAAATGGCCTGCAACCACAGCACCAAAACTGCGTCTCTTTCTTCCTGTCTTTTTCCACGTCAGGCGGGGGTGCGACCAGTCTGAGGGGCACAAGGAACCACTGCCAGAACTGTCACTTCCTACATGGCGGTTCTCAGGGAAGTGGGAGGGCTGGGAACAGGAAACTCCTCTAAACACATCACAGACAGACGGAAATGAATATTTAGAGGAATGAAGTGTGTGAATGCCTCTTTGTACGTGCTCGTGCGTTGGATGATGAGGTACCAAGGGTGTAAGGAGGAGAGAGACAGCGCAGGAAGAGATTTAAAATTTCAAAAAAATCTGAGAAAAAATCAAAGCCCTGCAGTGGAGAATAATGTGACCGAGCGCCAACACAAGTTATGGCTGAGGAAAAGAAAAAAAAAGAGGAAAGAGAGGGAAAACAGATGGAGGAATTAAAAAGTAGGGAGGAATGGGAGTTTTGCACAGGTGGGATGGACGGATGGGTGGCTGAGCAGGAAGATGGAAAATCTTTTGTCCTTCATTCTTCTTCCTTCCTCTAATGACGTGGCAGAAGATCTGAGGGGTTTTGGTCAATCCCCAAATGTAGGTGTTCAGTGGCAGATCAGATCCTGCCCCAGTTTTAAATCTCCCAAAGTTTATCTTGTGTTTTCTCACCGAAGGAGGAAAAATGATGAGAAAAAGGGAAGATCTTCAATTCTTCGAAATTTCTCAACCCAACACTGATTCTTTTTCTGATGTGTTTATTAGGTCTGTTTCTTCCATTATCTCTTACAAGAATTGTAAAAAATATAAAAATATATTCTTCCATATATAAAATGCTTTGTGCAATTCTACAGCAATAAAAATATTAAATTTTATCTCATAATTATGGCTTTCTGTTTTATAATTTTGTCAACGTTATGACATTTTCTATAATAATCCATTTCATTTTCTCTCCTTATTCCTGATTTACTGATGGTTATTTTGACAGCGACAAAATTTAAATCAAATTGCAGCCGAAAATGCTGAACAAAGTCAGACCAGAAAAAGAAAGACAGTAAAACTCACAAAACCAACATAGTAACAAAATGAATACATGCAAAAAAAATGTCCGCCACAGATTTTTTTTAAAGAAGTGTATTTTTAAGCCATTATGTTCTGATGCACAACCTCTGAACCGTGATGTTCAACAAGCAGTTCAAATGGATTCTCCTGTAAGCTGTTCTCCATAAGGGCGATCAGCTGTTTTTTCTGCACGTCGCAGTCAGACTTTGATTGATCTGGAGCTACGTGAATGCAGAGATCTGAGTCATGCATCAGAGCTGAGGAAGGAACTGCTTGAGGAGCACCAGCTAAATATATATACCAAATATTGAATCAGATGTTTTCTTTTCTGCAAACACACCTAATTTAATTTAAACCACTAAACCTAACTTATTTAGATGCCTTATATTTAGTTTTAAAAGCTTATATGGAAACTGATGAAAGCCTGGAAAGAACATTGTTTATTTCATTTTTTAATTTTTTGTTACACTTACCGAAAATTGGGACACCTTAATTGACAAGCTGTGATCAATGCAGTGTGTAGCCATCTAATGATTTCCTCCTGACATTTTGATGGATAAATATATTCCCTTTATTGTTGCAAATTATATGAGAGGTTTGATAATGGTCTTGCTTTGATCCTTTAAAAGCAAAAATTGGAAAAAGCTGCCCTGGGTCTTTTCTAATTGACTAAAATCATAATAAATCAACTCAATGGGTGGCACTAAAAGAATCATTGGAAAATTTTTATCTAAAAACAGCTTTATAACGGTTAGATTATTGTTTAATGGATTAACACTTACAAAAATGAAACTCATATTCCTCTAGGGAAAGCATATCACCTGCAGACTTGCATAATAAAGTTTTAAACAAAGATGTTGTGTGATTTGTTAGCACTCAGAATGTGTGTTGAGGCAAAATCTCAGCTATCATACCAAATATAAGCAAAAAAAATCTGTCAGTTTGACAGAGTTACAGCTATTTTTGTGTCTCAGCTACTTACCTTATGAAATATTAGCTCAATGTCTGTAAAACTGGCTGAGTTATAGCTATTTCTGCGTTTGCTAAGATGTGGCGGCCATCTTGAATGAGTTTAACTCCAAAAGTCAATCAGCAGATCTTCATCCAATGATTACTTTCTGAGAGTTTCATAAAAAACAGTTCATTTTGCTAACAGGCAAACCATCATACAGACCAGCAATTACATTATTGCCCACCTTTCTACCACCCTGGAACTGTGTTTATCTCCTAAAACCATTTCCTCGTGTAGGTCTGTTCAGCAGTAGTGAGCTGAGAAGGTTGCAGGAGCAATTGTAGAAAAACAATCACAACCTCACAGGCATTTTTCTCAGAAGGCGACAGACTATTGGGCATATTTACTTGCTGAGGCCGTTTAGCGTCTGGTCACAGCTCAGAAATAGTGCCTGATGGAGTGTCCACTTCTCTGGGCGAGACCCCAAAACTACACTGATCTACAAACACCAGAACAAGCAGCTCATTTCCATAATGACCAAAGCAGTTTACTGACAGAGAAACACAGATTGGTGCCAAGTCACAAACAACAATGTTAGTTAAATATTACAAACATGTAATTTACCACTGACACACATGGCTTATGCTGTCTATCTAGCTGTGAAAACGCAAGCCGAAAGGCAGGAATTTGATCACATGTGCAGGTATTAAAGAAGTGCTTCTCTGACTCAGATAAGACTCTGTTTATTGACTCTAATTTGATAAATAAACTCCTACATGTACATGAATGTCATCAATCTCTTGCACAAAGTTTAATGTGATTCTCTTAAAGACACCCTAAATTTTGCACTCTGACATACAAATACATGCAAAAGAGCCAGGTAGAAAGATTGCTGTATACAAATCTTACAAAGGCTAATTCGGCAATGTAATTGAATGATAAATACAGCCACAAACATGCACCAAATCTGGTAACAGGCAGAGTAAAGCTTTAGTAAATATTTCTCTCTAAGGGCCTCATTTCACATGACATTACTGTGTATCCACAAGGTTTTATAATTAAAGTGGATCCACTCAAAGCTTGACTCACTGTCCAGTTATGGTGAAAATATCTCAATAATTCACTTTTTATTAACTTCAAGCTGCAGGAGGTGCCATATATTCACCTTTTTACAGCTTAGTATTATGAGTGGAAAAAGGAGCAGATGATAAAAGAAGTTAACAGTCACTGAACACTTAGAAGGTAGATTTGTGGGTTTGAAAAGTTGCCATATTTCAAAGATTGAATGAGAACGGGCAATTATGTGTGCATCACAGATAAAGGCGCAGGGCTGCTGAAAAGCACAATAAAAATGAGTAAAGAAAAGCCTGTACACATATTCTTTACCACAGGACTGATTTATTTGACAAGGTTTCAATCCAAACAGATTTTTGTCAGGTCAAAGAAGTATATTTTATAAAATAAGTCCTCATTACTTGTATAGCACAGTCTATAATCTGAAGTTGTACGCTTGACAGAAGAAAACAACCCTTGAAGTTCGCAAAAGAAGTTTATTTCTTTATAAAACATTAGGTACAATCTCCTCCAAGTTTCTGAGAAAAAGGGGATCAACAAAATCCAAAAGTAATGACACAATCCTCCTAAAAGCCACATCTAGGATTAATGCTAATAAAAAATAGGCTTTTTTATATTTCAGATAAACAAAAGAGTGACTTCCTATGACTTAAAGGTCACTTTCCTTATTGAAAGATAAAAGCAAACACAAACATATGAAGTCGGTTTAATTAAAAATGAAGTGGCATTTATTTTATTGAAACTATTGACAGATAAAAAACAAAAGCAGTGAGAAGCTGCGGTGTCTGGTTTTGCCTTCGTGGCCTCTTTTGCTCTTTCTTTCATCTCGTCTCTTTTCTCTCAGCAGCAGACTGGAAACTTCAGTGTTAGTGGCTACTGTTGCTAATAAATACAGGAGGCCTTCAGCCTTTATCCAGACAAAAATCCTCAAGAGAACCGTATGAGAACGAATGGCTTTCCTCAATGACGGCAGCTGACATTATTAAAAAAATAGAAAATAAAAAAACTACAGCGTGCAGTCTAATACGGTGCTGCGGTCTCAGCAGAGTGCAAATAAATTCTGTCAGGAAACAGCTCCATCTGTGTACTGGCACTAACATGCTTGAAAGTTAGACTGATATGCTCTAACGGCTGTCGTCCTCGTGTGAAGAGGATGTTGAGAGGTTAAACAGAATTGCATCCAATCGGTCCAAGGACGACCTGCTGGGAAGGTCCCTGCTTAATTTGTCTTCCTGCTGCTTTGCGATTGGCTCGTTGCCACACTTTAGAGTGAACTCAAACGGTCTTTCTCTTTTTCTTCTCCGTCTCCCACCGTCAGTACATGGAAGTAGAAGGCAAATACTCAGACTAAAGCCAGTTACCAAACACTTTGACAGTGAGGATACTGACAATGACAGTTCAATCACTGCTTCATTAGGAGTCCATAATGTACACATGTAGCCGTTTATTATCATTTATTCTACTCAGACCGAAAACCAGGCTTATGTGATCTGATGTTCAAAAAGATTTTGTTTTATTGCACTTTACTCTTGACCCATCTTTTTGTTTAACTTCTTCCACATTCAGCCTTAAAACCAGTAAGTCTCGGCTATCACTAGATCACTTTCAAGGCTCAGGTCAATTCGCTGGGGCAGCCATCTTAAACTGGGTTGACTCCAAAAGTAAATAAGTTGTAGAAGTACATCTAATGATTCTTTTCTGAAGGTTTCATTAAAATCTGTCCTGTGGTTAATGAGATTTTTTGCTAACAGACAGACACGCTCTACTCAAAAAGTCTCATGAATACTCAGTAATACTTTGTTTTTCAACTCAAGTCTCTAGTTTCCATGATGTTTGATTCCCTCTAAGGATTTCTGTTTTTATCAACATTTGATGCACTTTGTTCTTTATTACTGCTCTTGGAATGCTCAGCACAGAAAACAATTATCATTTTAAACAAAACCCTTCGGGACCTAGAGAATTGGATCTTATTCCTTTATTTGCTGATTATTTTAATCTGTTTTTTTGTAGTTGTTGTTGTTGTTAGAAGTTATTGTCTGAACTGGTAGCTATACATGAACTTTGGACTAATGAAACTGATAATCTGACTGATCTGTGAGAAGATGATGATGATGATGATGATGATGATGATGATGATGATGATGATGATGATGATGATGATGATGATGATGATGATGGTGGTGGTGGTGGTACCAACAAACAACAGACAAATAGCAGGTAAGATTTCCAACAAGGTGTTTCTATGCAAATCTGTTTTGTTATAAATTAATTCTAAGGAACTCAAACATATTTGGCACTCCTGCAAACAAACACAACAGGGACACATTAAAGGCTTGAATAATGTGTAAACTTGTAAAACATCGACCATTAATAAAGCAAACTGGAGTTCAATAAAATGAAAACTTAAGGCACCAGGATGCATGTAAAATCTGAGGTCTGTGCTGCCATCTGCTGGGGATGCTTTTACGAGCTGATGACACAATTAGGATTAACTTGGTTTATTGCCTGAGTTGCGTACAGCCCTCCCTTAATATGGATATGTGTTGTTTTCTTTTTTTTTCTAGAGCTGATAAATTTGGAGTATTGATCAAATCAAAAAGCATGAGTTTGACACTTTTTTTCTAACTCTCCTTACGCAGGTGCAGAAGTCAATCCAGGTGACACTAATCATCAAATAACTGCTGGCTGATATAAAAGCTGTTTTTTGGTGGCTCAGTTTATATGTGGTGACTGTGCTGGGAGTTGGTGAGTGCTTTAGGTTTTTAATGTTAAATTTGGTCTGAAAGATGTTGGTGTTTTTGCTGCATTTGATAAAGCTTAACCTAATTAACTTGACTTAATTAGTCTTTTTCTTTTTTGGTGTCATTTGGGGAGTTTGTTTTTTATTTCTTTATTCTTCTGCAGCTTTTTTAGACCCGGCCTAAAGATGTCTGGCCGAGGAAAGAAATCTGCCCGCAAACCAAAACCTGCCATGTCCCGCTCCTCCAGAGCAGGGCTCACTTTCCCAGTAAGCCGCATCCACAGGCTGCTCAAAAGAGGCCAGTACGCAGAGAGGACTGGCCCCGGTGCTGCAGTGTACCTTGCAGCTGTCCTGGAGTACCTCTGCGCCGAGCTCCTGGAGCTGGCAGGAAAAGCCTGCCAGGAGAACAAGAAGCAGCGCATTACTCCACGTCACATCCTGCTGGCTGTGAAGAACGATGAGGAGCTCAACCAGCTGTTGGCAGGGGTCACAATCTCAGATGGTGGCGTGCTCCCAAACATCCAGCCAAGCCTGCTCCCGAAGAAGACCAAGGTTTCAAGGAAAGATGGCTCTGCTGAAGATTCCCAGTCTTAAGACTCTTAACAAGTGTTTATACCAAAACAATAAAGTGTATTTTTTTGTAAATATTGGTCATGTCATTCCTTTAAATGTAATGCATTTGAATGTTTGGAAACTGTTTAACATGGAAACTTCTAAGTTTCCCTGCTTCATTCTTTCCACCGCATGTGTAAAAGGTATCATGCATATGCAGAATTTTTAAAGTGTAATTCTTACTGCGAGGCCAAATGACACAGACTAGTCCATAACTCAAGATTCTTGCTGGTGCTTGAGTAACTAATTGAATCTTCATGAATGCCAAATCTTTTTTTCTAAAACCTTTGGAGTTTTTTTCTTTCTCAAAACTACTGTGCAATTTGCAAGTTCAACCTGTTTTTACAATAAACCTAACTTGTGGAAGAACTTGTTTCCATGAAAGACTTTTTCCAATTTTTTTTTTTTTTTGTTTGTTTTTTTTTCTTCTCCAAAACCTAAGATCTAGCATGTATTGGGTCAAACTAAACACAAGATTTAAGATCAGACCAAAATTTTATGTATTTCTCACAGAGTATTTCAGCAAGTTGCAAGCTTGGTGTCCATAAATCTTTTAAATAAACACATTTAGAAGTCTCTTTATAGTCAGATGTTAAAAATTAATCTAGTTTTTTTTTTTAATGACAACTTTAAAAGTTGTCTGGGAGCAAAATTCTTTGCTACATGGATTTTTCTGTCTTTATCTATGGTCCCTGGGAAATATATCACCAGAAAAGCCCAGGGTTTCCCTTTCACTGTGTATTAGGATTTAGAAAAATAAACATAACAAAGATGTCTCAAACTTAAGTCCAAGCAAGAGGACAGAACTCATTTAAACCTATAGCCTACCTAACAAGATATGAGCCTATATGTTTTAGAAAAGAACTAAACAGTCTTGTCAATAAGCTTTTTGTTTTAAACAAGGACACTGAAAATTGTTACATGTACTCATTGAAATGCCATGAAGTACAGTAAAATAAAATCCATAAAGAAACAATAAGCACAACTTTTTTTTTCTCATCACATCTGGTAGTGGTTCAAATTTCGTAAGCAGAATTTGTAAACTGCTGCAACTACAGTGCGCTTTTGTTTACATACAGAAACAGCCAAAGTGACTGAAAATAGTCAACAGTTTTGACGTCTATGGAAGAGATGTGTTGGGTTAAGAAGTTTGCCAATTTTGATGTATTTTTACATATCTACGCTTAGAATTATTGAGTAAAGTCTGCAGATCAAATGGTAGGTTGGGTCAAAATGTTAAACTTACCACCTTAAAAGAAGTTTCACAAAAGTTGCTTTGAAATCCGAGTTCTGCCTTTATATTGTTCCACCTTCCTGCTTGATTCCCAAAATTTATTCTTGACAGCCGTTTAACTGTTTAGCAACAGATTAACTCCTATATTTTCACCTAAACATCTTCTCCGAGATTCTACACTTGCCCGATTTCACCATATTTGTTTACCTACACAGACTATGGCCAGCCTGATGTAGGTCAATCACGTGACTCAAGCTTCCAAATGGTTTCTGAAGAGTCAGCAGAGTATTTCATTTACATTCAGCGCGTACCTGCATTTTAGAATTTTATATCTGGAAAACTACTGGAGTAAACTTTTTTCAAACTGCACAGTTTGATGTAGTTCTGGACAACCCCTCTTTTATGTTTGACTTCACAGTTTGCACCGAGTACCCTTTAAACGCCTCCATGTGTGCGCCTTGTTAAGCAGCAGCCCCTTCAACAACAACTGTGTGTTTGCTGAACATACCCTGCGAGAGCGGCGACGTGATGACGTAAGACGCACGAACAGCAAACAGTTCAGTTGTTGGACTTCAACAGGCTAAGCGGAGGGTAACGCTGGACAAAAAAAAAAAAGAATAGGCTCAGCTGACTTATCCCGGAGACAGATACGATCTCGGGACCGGGCTGATGGGAGTCTCGCAACTATAGTCTTTGAACAATTAGCACTGTTAGCCCCCCGGCACCGTCCCGTTGACGCTAACGCTGTAAGGTTAAACAACATGCTCGTTGCTCGGAGTGTGACGCCTGTTTTTTCCGTCGCCGCCACTGGTCGAGGGCTGTGATGCGAGCAGAGTTGCAGCACGACAGAGGAGGGTGAGACCAAGAGAGCTACGGTGGGGAGAAAAAAAACCCAGAAAGAAACATATTTATTTATTTCTTGTCGCGAAAGAATGGACTTGGAGAGACGGACGGAAGCAGGCATGCGACGGCACTCGGGCCTGGACGTGCTAACAAATGTTAGCTCTCTTTAATTCATGTCGACTCGGTTCGGTGTCGGATTGTGAGCATACTTTGCCACCGTAATGGAGGCACCTTGAGTGACTTGTTTGTTTCGGTGTGTTGGCCTGGTCCTATTTATTACTGCTGGCAATGTGTTGACGACTAAAGAGACTTTTGTCGGTGTCTAATTTGGAGCAACACGACAGAGTGGTGATTACCTGCCTGGATGTTGGGCTAAGTTTTGCTTTATGTCTAATACTGAAACAGTGTCTGTTTTAGCACAGGTATCACACAGCTCTGGTATTAATGTTTGTATGAAATTGCACTTTAATTAGCTGACTCGCCTATTTGGGGGTTTTGAAATCAGCTATTAAAAATAACCTCCAGTACTAAAACTAAAAAAAAAACACCTACAAGTGATTTTCCAGTAAAGGACCAATCCAGGTGCTCATCAGCGTTATTTGTTGTAAGGTCAGCAAGCAGATACAGTCTTATCTATGTCAGTTGGTTCTTAGTCATTGTTTAACCTTATGTCCATTCAGTGTGGCACAGTTGAAAACTGAGTTTCGCTGGAAATGTAAACATGAATATCCAAGAGAATTGTATAGATGTACGCAATGTCAAAACAAAGAGCAGCGTGGACGATGATCATAACACTACAAACAGCACAGAAGGGGTCACTCCTCGGATCTCTGACATGATGACGGACGGTGACACAAAAAAACAAAACCTTCCTCCCACAGAGGGCTCTGAAACCATCCTGATGCCTGGGCTCACTGACAATCTTCAAGCTGCTAAGGAAGATAACAACCAGCCACACGACACAATGAAAATTGATGAAGTCAATGGGAATAAAAGGAGTTGTGCCCAGGATTCCCCTGCTGTAGATAATCCCACTGACTTGATCTTGTCTAACGATGAGCAGCACAAGACTGTTATTAAGGAGGAGAAAATGAAGGATAGCGACAGCAACTCGGCAGGAGCTGTTGTAGAAGCTGGGGACGATGGTGGGGACATGGACATGGGTGTGGATCTGAGTCTGGATGAGACTGGTGTGTTGGAGGCTGAATCTGCAGATGTTCAATCAAACTCAGATACTGTTTTGGACTCGGTGTCTACTCCTCAGGATGCCCCATCTGTCAGAACTGTAGAAAGCCCAGAAGATGCAAAGCAGACATCCAGCACTGAGGCTTCTGTCGCTAACCAAGCTGGACTGTACCCCTTGGTGGAGGACGGGGACGATAAACAAAAACCAAGTGGCAAAAAGGTGACGTTTCCTTCAGATGACGATATTGTCTCCGGAGCAGTGGAGCCTAAGGATCCCTGGAGACATGGTAATACTTGTCTGTTTTTGCATGTCTGTATGTGTAAACGACTTTTTGATTGATGATTTGTTTTACATCTGCTGTGCTTGTGTGAACATGTCAGTTCACTGGCATTTACCAGAACTTTTCTTTTTGCAGCATTTTCGTCCAGCTCTGATGTAAAGAGCTATTGACAGACATTTCTTGTCAGGCACACGTCATCCATAAACTCGTGATGGATGTTTTAAAACCCAGGAGGTCTTTAAACTTTCAATTCTTTAGGAAGAGCATTTGCTGTCTTTCTTGAAAGCTTGTAACGTCTTTTAAGGCCACATTACAGTGTATTTAGTCCTGAACCGCCACCCCCTTGTTAAACAGAAGTTTTAACAGTCAGATAAATACGATATTAGATTATTCTCTCTTTTACTTTGCCCCAAAGAGCCAAACTGTTTATATAAGACCCAGACCTGTGCTGTGTCCAATATGCTGAGATTCCCACCACTCCTTGAGGTGTGCCATTTTATCACAGCATGTTTCCGTTTGTTCAATGAAAGCATGCCTCAAAAGGTCCATCGAGGATGTGGCACTGCCCTGACTTTGTTTACACTGAGAAAGCTCAGTATGTAGCTTAGACTGAAACAAAAGCTTTTACCTTTTAACCATCACTATGCACCTTAAAGTTAGCTGCATGTGAACCGAATATCGGTTATGGATATTTATTGTAAAACCAAAATTATATGCGCAAGTGCTATAATGGAAAATTGTCCAAACTTTACATGTCCTCCTTTTTTTCCTATTTTACATTTTATCTCTCATCTTTTCTGATATAAGCCTTCTGATATGATCATTGGATCATCTGTTACCAAGTCTTTTTTGTTGCGATTTTGTTTTCGTTTATGATTTTTGGAGTCCAGTTCCTCTTCTAAATTGCAACTGTGCTGTTTTTTTTTCTTTTGGTTGTTTGTTTGTTTTTTAATATATTCAGTAGCCTCATGATGACGGAGCTGGAAAGCCATGTGTGACTCACGCTCTTTTATTTGGTGTTGATAATGGACACTATTTAATAAACAGACATACAGGTCTAATGTGAAAACTGTTGTTCGCTCACAGCAGTTGACTGCAGTTTGAGAAGATGACATATGGTGTTAATTATACTGCCAATCTTAAAATCCCTGTGTTTGTGATCTGGATGGCTTTAAAGGTCAAGCCATTAAGTCTTTCTCCCCCTAATGTAGAATTAGTAAAATGAAGATGTGACAAATCCAGATAGGAGTGTAAAAATATGTGTTAACAACGCTCTGCTTAGTTTGTTGCATAAGATCAGACAGCCACCATGAAATTCAAATATGTTTTCTTCCGTTTAACGTGTTTAATATTGTCAACAATTTCCTTAAGTGGCTATCACTTAACCACGTTGCCTTCTCAGACTCAGTCTATTTCAGGCAGCCAGTTTGGTTGTAAATTGGGCATAAAATATCTCTAGTCTGACTCTGTAGGAGCAATGTCCAAACTGGTCAGCCAAGTTTTCGGGGCCTCATGAAACACATGACAAACAGCTCAGTATTTAAATGACTGCACTGTATTTTTAGATTATTTATCAAATGTCTTTATCGTGGCGCTTATTTAAGTTCCAAAGTTCCCACAGATTGTGCTTTGGACACTGAGGTAGACGAGGCTGGCTGCATTTTATCACATGATATAATGTTTGGACTGCAGATCAAGACAAGGAGGATCAGATCATTTTTGGCTCATTTGGCCCAAGTCATTTTTTTAAAATACAGTCAGAAATAAAGCAGTTTAAATTAAAAGAAAACAAAAATTAAACAACTATTGTGATTATTTTTTTTTAATATCTTTATGGTGTTTTTATGTCAAAAATCATTTGTTTCTACCTCCTGGGAAATGACAATTAATATATTTTTTCTTGTCAAGCAAGAAGTAAAGTAAATATTTCTAGATTGTAACCTGCTATTTGGGCATAAGAATGTTTTAAAGTTAACTCAGTTTGAAAAATATTTTTTTAGCCATTTGTTTGACATTTTTTGACCTCAAACAGGCATAAAGAAAAGCTATATAAATAAGCTGAATTTAATTTAAATGCTATACACATTATTGAGTCTCTAGGTTCAAGTAATTTAGTTTCAAATAGTCCTGGTATCTTTGTTTTTAAAACTATAAAACATCAATATCATCTTCATTGCCATTGGTTAATCATCATATTCTTATAAAGTAAATAAGAAGTTATCTAATTATGATTGTTGATCTGTCTTCTGCTTTATAAGCAAGTGAGCAGCAGAAAACCTTTAAAATTAAAGAAATGTTTGTCAAATCTGTCCAGAACCTATCATCCAAAGTGGCAAACTAACACCATGTGTAAACAGTGCATTTGTAAAGACCAAACTGTTAATTTTGCCCCTTTGTTCATAATATTTTTCTGCTGCTAACAGATGCCCAAATTTACTTACAAATACTGATGCAAATATAGAAAATGCTCACTTCACAAAACAGTTTTTAAAAACACCTGTCCAACAACTTTGAAATACCTCAAGAAGAGATTTTTTTATTTGTAATTTCAAATTTTCCCATACATTTCCTCTAATTTAAATGTAAACAACATGGCCATATATGCTGGATTTAATAAACTTTTAACAATAATTTAGATATATTTCAGTTGTTTTGCTTCTGTCTGAAAGCTCCTCGGGCTTTGTTAGGAGTGAGCACGGTGCCACAATAGATTCCCGGTCCATCTAGACCTTTTATCTGCAGATCTAATGTCAGTTTCCCTGTCTCCCTGTCCTGTGTCATTTGTCAGAAACATAGCTGTGAAATGAGCTCAAGAGGCCTGGAGCTTCACTCGCCGTCAGAGTTGTGGGTTTGGAGGAAGGAATATGTTAGATTGGTATGAGATATTTGCAAAGTAGCAGATATGAAGCCTAAATTGGGCCAGAAAAGAAGCTTCTTCACTGAGTGAACCTAAAGCAGGTTGCCATTTAAAACAAACACCCTGTTTAGGAGAAAAGTGTTTCTGGGGAGCAGCAGTAGGCAGCTGGGGTGTCAGATTTCCATGTACATCTTGGCGCTCTTATTTTCCAGACTTGTTATCCAGTTTGTGATAACAACAACCATGCAACGAGTGAGAAGACTAAGATTAAGAGAAAACACTGACATGCAGCGAGCCTACTGGTGAAAATTGCACTCGAGCTTCATGTTTTTCCCCGTGCCCCTGTATTGTGTTGTTATAGTTGCATAATATTGTTTAGAGTTTCTTTACCTCCCTCAGTTAACACCGGAGGGATGCTTGTTTTCTTCTAGCCCAGGACAAATACTGAATCATATCCTGAGATTCCTTGGCTTCCCTTTGTGCTTCATACCTTCCTCCTCTTCTCCTCCCATATTTCTTTTTATTCCTAACAGGCGAGATCAGTGGTGCAGCTGAGTTTAATATCAATAATACTGCATTTTGTATCAAATAACTTGCTGAATGCAGGATGTGTATACATTTGTTTTATTAGACACAACTTAAATAAACATATATTTTACAAACTGTAGAAGAACATGGACACTCAAAAGTAATATATATAGGAGCAATTGCTTGAAAGAAAACTAAATTCTGGGCTACAGTAAGCTGGTTGTAGGAGCTGATGTTGCATGGCAGATTGCCAGTTTTTCTTTTTAAGAGTGGACAATATCAGCCGATTAAAGTTGGTTGGCAGATTAATCGGTCTAACACTACTCATTTATTTAAGCAACAAAACTTTCTGGCCCCTTTGCTATTCCATTTAATGTTATTAGACCCAAAAATCACTTAGCACAAGGTCATTGGAGACTCTTTATGAAATGTTTTTGACTGTGGACCATTTAGCCAACCTGTAAACTAAGCCTTTCAGTGTGGAGTATAAAGAGAAAAGCACTGGAATAAAAAAAAATAAAGTTAACTGTGTTTGTGTGAGCAGCAGACCAGTGCTGGATTTTTATGGTTCAATAATGCCAGCGGTTTTGTGAAGTCATCTGAACAAAACATGAACACTTTTGATTACTGGACCATAAATTATTCCAGATTTTTTTTTTTTTTAATCCTGTTTCGTTCTGTGCAAAGATAATGCTTCATCTGACTGGAGTCAAAAAGCTGCAACGATCTGACCGCTGAACTATCCAAGTTGGTATTAATAAATGTCAGCTGATAGTGCTTGGTTTTGGGCACTGTTGGTGTATTCGTTATCGCATTTTCCATCAAAATATAACAAACAGAGAGAGCTCATACAATTACTGGGGCAGAAAAGGCCTGGTATTAAAACTCTCAGATTAAGACTTTCAGTGATTTATTCATTGTGGTAACATTAAGATACAAAGCGACTAAAAGATGAAACCAATTTTAACTTAACCAAACATTCGCCTGAATACTTTTGTAAACTCTTACGAGTAAAGTTGGATAAACAGTGGCAGTGTAAATGTACCATCATTATTTGGTATTCAAAGTACAGTTTGGTCAGCTAGCAGGATGAGGGTTAACTTGTGGCTTCAGCAAACAAATTTCTACTAACTAATGGTCCAAGATATTCTAAACTTAGTTTCTTTTCCTGTTATTTATTTTTCCCAGTCATGATCCACTGATACTAATGTCTCATGAGATGAGCTGCCTTTTTGGCTGTCTCATGCTTAGACGTGGGATCTACTGCATATATTTGCTTATGTAGCACATGCACCTTTTTGTTTGTCTTGTAAATTTAAGAAGTGAAGTGTCTGTTTGTTTTCTGCTGAACCCTGCTCTTTGACTTTGTTCCTGTCTTCACTGTGAACTTAAACACAATCTTTTTTTTTTTTTAATTTTTTTTAACAGACAGGGCTGGTGATTTATTGTGAATGCTAGAACTGTCGCAATAACTGCGTTGAACTTTCTGTCCTCGTCGAACAGGAATTCCTCGCTCTTCCTTCTCATTCCAGCTCCTCTGGCGTTTTAAAGAGGCTTGAAGTGACTAATCTTAACTGCACTGTCTGCCGAGCCTACAAAAGACTTTGACGTTTGAAAATTATGCCTAACGTCATCTTGTTTCTCCGATCTGTGGTTTTTGAAAACGAGTCTGGTTTCTTGTTAGAAATGGTTTGGAATGGCTTCTCTGTGTTTTTGTTTTCAGACCTGTATCATAAATTAATGAAGGGGTGCTCTGAACGAATGTTTACAATGTTGTTACTAAAACCTGAAAATCCACATGAACATGTTGTGGTAATGTTTAATATCTGCCTGTATCTGCTTGGTTTGCATTTATGTGCAAAAACAACCACAACTCTGATCTGTGTTGTCCAGTAACAAGTAATTTAAGGACTAGTGTTGTGTGATTGTGTGAGATGTCTTGGTTTTGTTGGAAGCCTGAGGTTTGCAGGTGTTGTCATTTTCCACCTCAGCCTGCCATGTTTATTACCAATCAGCAGTCGGAATACATTCCAATGTTTGTGCGTAACCACACTGATTGTGATGTAGTTTTTAGGCAATAGCATCCTGCTAAAATCCAGACCATTATTGTTTGTTTGTATTTAATGTATTATCACCGTCTTGCGAGCTTGTCTTCTTTGCCCCACTTCTGATAAACCCGGCATGCCAGCTGCTGTGTGTTAATGACGCTGGTGCCACAACACACGACACAGCAGTGTGAAATGGCAGCAACAGGACTAGAGAATGGGAGGGCGAGGCTATTTTCAACACTGTCGCTTGCATGTTAAATAGGAACTGACAGTTGTTTTGTTCTGATGCCAACGTTTCTGAATTTTCTCTGTAAATTTGCCTTGGCATATTGTAAATGCTTGTAGAAAACTGAAAACTGTCACCTGAATTTTTTTACAAAGATGTTGTGCTATGTGTAGCACTTGGAACATGTGTTAAGCATGACTCTCAGCTACTACCATGCCAAATATTAGTTCAGTGTCTGTAAAATCGACTAAGTTGCAGCCGTTTTTGTGCTGAGTAAAGTCAATTAGCTGTGGTGGCCATCTTAAATTGAGACAACGCCAAAAGGTAATCGGTTGTAGATGTACATTCACTGATTACTTTAAGAGTTTCATTACAATCAGTCCACTGGTTCATGAGATATTTTGCTGACAGACAGATAGGGTTGATGCCAACATAAAATATTTCCCAATATGAAGTTCTTAAAATATAAGTTGGGGATGATGCTCAGCTACTACCTCATCAAATTTGCTCTAAATATCTGTAAAATTGACTGAGTTATACTTATTTTTGTGTTTTGTAATGTGCATTGGCTGTGGCGGCCTTCTTGAATTGGATTAACTCATAAAATTAATTGCTTGTAGATAATCATTCATTGATTACTTTTTGGGACTTTGATTCAAAGCTGTCCTCAGATTTGTGAGTTTTGCTACCGGTACAGATAAACATTTACACAAACAGACACACACGTACTAACATTATTACTCCGCGAAGGATGTTAAAAATCACTTCTGGACTAACTGTGTATCCACTGATTATAAGTCGTAAATATTTTGGATTAATTTATAAGCTCTGCTGACTCTACAGCTTCCCTGTATGTTCTCTGAGGTCTGTCTCTAGTCTTTCTCGTTGGTGCAACATGTTTTAAATAACTAGTCTGTCAACACTGTTTTTGGCTGTTAACTGTCATTAACATTTCAGCTTTGAAATCATTTTTAATGATTGACTTTAGGTGATCAGAAGTAGCACATTGGTACATTTTGTCCCTCCAGTCAACATGCCTTTCACCTAAAGAAAACTTGGTTCAGTTGGTGTTTTAGTAGCTGCCCCTATATAACTAGTCAAAAAAGTACCTTGTGAGTTGCTGTTCATTACTCAGAAATATTCTCTGCTGAGCCCTCAGTTATCCATGCAGCTCCAGATGTATAATATTTGCAGGTCAGCAGGTTTATCTGCAGTAGCCTGGCTGACTCAGCAGTAGTTTTCACCACAATTTCACAAGTCAAATAGATAAAATACAAACCATTATGTGTTAATGCACCTTCAATGGAGTCCTTTCTTTCTGCCAGATCTCCTTTCCCCTTTCTTTGAAAAGTATCAGCCACTTCTGAGAAAGCACAACATGTTTGCACTTGGTGTCAGTTAGGACGAAGAAGAAAAGAACAGCGATGAAGGCAGAGAAGTGATCGTGTTGAAGAGAATAACGCTTTAATACGAACAGAGCCAGCCCAGTCTATTCAAATAATCCTATTTAGCAGTTTTCCAGGATCATGAGTGGTTTACGTCAGGTCTTGCACGACTCCTTGTGATACAGAAGTGAAGTGAAATGCTAGCATTAGATTAGTTTGTGTAAGCTGATAGTTGTCTGTAGGCATGCAGCACCTTCGTTTTCCGACACCGGTGAGGATTTAACCCCTTTCAGTCTGTCAGAAGACGAGAATTGCATGTGTATACAGGCCCTTAAGGTTTGGAATTTCATGATGTAATTGTAGGTGTCCTTACATTCCCTTTAGTGTCATTCATAGGCACCAGACCTCAGATCAGGAGTTTGAACAGTGGGATGGGGATGTTCTTTTGTTGTTGTTTTTTTAAAAAACCAACGTCTTTATGTTTTTCTAGCAGTTAGGCAGGTGAAAATAGAAAAATAAGAGGAGGCTGTAGTCCTCAACAAGCTCACAAGTTTCCATTGCTTGTTTTAATATTAAATCCTTGCCCAACAGATCGGAAATCGCATACCAAAACAATGAAACAAACTTTCCTGTAAGTGCAACAACATCCTCCTTTTAGGATGGGTATTGGGGACAAATTACTGAACAGCTGGTCCATAATTAGAACATAAACTTACAGCAATGCCTCAGATTTTTAACTTTGATGAAGTGAGGTAAGCAGCAGTGGAGACCAGACTACGTTTTTCAATTTACCATCAGATCCCGCAGTACAGTGAGTCTCTTCATAACTAATTTAATTATAGGCAAATAAAAGTTGCTGCAAACAGTTTTACACAAAGTTTATAGGTGTTGTTATGCGACTCACATGGGCTGCAAAATGTAAAACCGATCGTCATTGCAATATTGCAAAGAATAGCAATAAATAACAAACACAAGCTGGATGCCTGTAAAGTAATTGGCAATCTGATGGACCCCTAATGCCCTAAAATGCCCACAGCTGATTTAAAAGATAGTGCCTGAAGTGGTAAATCACATGGAGAGTATTGGGTTGTGGTGGCAAAAGGAACAAAAAGAAGTGAGAAAAATGTGGGTTTGTTGCCACTGATGTCATCTTCTCAATATTTAACAATAATATCACAATTAAACATTAATTGTGTAACCCTACGTCTGACATTTTTGCTGCATTGTACGTTACAAATGTAATATTTATATCCAAAAAAATAAGTTCTTAACTTTGTTATTGTTATGAAAGCATGTAATGGTATTTATTTATAGCCGTTTGCTCATTTGGCCATGTAAGAGAAGCACAAACGTAGACTGGCACCACAGCCCACGCTTGCACCATGGGTCAGTCTACTCTGACATTTTGTGGGTGGTGATGGAGGATCCCACTGCAGCTTTGTCATGACGGTTTGCAGCTTTCTGAGTGATTCGTTTTAATGATACGTACTGTTTAATGAGTTGTCATAGTTGTATAACAAATAGCGTGCGACTTTTTCCAGTCTGAAGAAGCAAATTTATTTATACCCTATTCCAAACAATCATACTGAAAGACGACATTTATGACAGTGGAATGAGCTTTTTACTTGCTTCTAATCTAATTTTAAAATATGGGTATAATGATGCAGATACTTGTTTGGCCTGTGTGTGCTGGAAATATGTGTACTTATAAAAAGTATTAAAGATGGAAAAGATAGCTGGAAATATGCGTACTTATAAAAAGTATTAAAGATGGAAAAGATAGCTATCTTCAGCTCCCTGACTCCAGGACTCAAAACAACAAGAGTTTGAAACATGGTGTTGAATTACAGTTTAGTGAGAGGGGAAAATATAAGCACTACTAATTCATCAGGTTGGATATAACCTCGGGTGTGTTCTTTAAAGGATCTACTCTGAAAGCGTTTTGTTCTTACTAAATGCGTCATCCATCCAAGACAGTTAAGGTGTGAAAGTCAAGTAACAGGTTTTGCTGATCATGATGTTGGTAAATCTCTCTCCTTTTTTTCCCCCCAGACATATGTGCTCGTACTTGTTGCAGCCCTGCCTGCTGTTCAGGTTGAGTAATTGATTTAAAATTTATGAGCGGTAAGCCTCCCCTGTTGGCTGCAGTTTTTCCTTGCCCTAGGATACCAACCCAGCTGGTTATGTTCGGTCAAAAAAGGTGCAGCGGCGCTAAGAATAGCTACTTTTGTTACATTGTGCTGACAAGCAAGAATCACAATCAAGAACAAAAATCAAGGACGATAACAGATTGCATGACAGCAAATCACTGACAATCTTGTTTTTGCAACTTTTTTATTTATTTATGGAAACAGCTTATGTTGAAAATAGGTGAACTGCAAAAACTTCAGGAGAGTGTAATGGAGAAATTGGTTCATGAAGTTGATGAATTATTTTTGCATTAGTGCACTGTTCTTGTTATATTTTGGGCTGTAGTATCTGACCGTTAGATGGAAAGAGCAAGAATATGACGATTCAGCTCAATAATGATGTAAACTACAGAACTCAAATGGGTGGTAGATTTTAACAATATGTTTTTCTATTGTTATCATTTGTGTTCTTGTAGTCTGAGAAGCAGCAGTCAGCCTTTGGGAGCTATTCTCTTGATTGTTAATTGGAAAGAAAGCAGGGCCTTGAAAGAAATCACGACTTCTTCCTCATTTCTGCCATTCTGCTTTTCACCACTATATCGAGCCATTTCTTAAAGAGTTGTTGCTTTTTGTAAACTTGTACTTTTTATGTTACCGTTTTTTTTTATTTGGTGATTTCTTTTTTACATATGTCTCCTATTACACAAAAATGAAAAATTGTTTGTATTACAGAGTCATAAAGATTGGCTGTTGAAGTGGCCCTGGCGACTTATTTTATCTTTTGTGTAGTGTAGTGACAAATAAATTATGCCAGAACCACTGAAATTGACATGGTTGCCAAAAGGGGAGCTTTTTTTTTCATTAACCTCAACTTTTAGATGAAGAAGAGCTTTTATACCTACACCTCTGACTTTGAATCCTCAATGCAACTGAGCTACCTCCTAATGACGAAAACGATCAGCCAAATGCCCTTGATGTCACGGCGTGACAAATAAGTGCCAGAGATGAACGATCTTTGATAAGAGAGCCAGTTAGAAACCCAAAACTGTTGTTGTTTGTGCTTCTTCCTGCATTCTGCCCAAGGTTTACCTCACCTGAACAGTGGATGTATTTAAAAAGACTTGTGCGGACAATGTGTTGCATTATAAAATATACATTTCTGGGATTTGAATAAATTATCCAACATATTTATGATCCTACTCTTATATTTAATTCCCAAAGAGTTTAACTACTTTAAATAGAGTAGCATAAAATAAAAGATCTTGTTATCTCACGCAAACACACCTTTTTGAAGCTGTTGCACTCATCAGCCGTCACCGAAAACAAGGTCAAGGTTGCAAAATGTCCTTTATGTGTAGGCGTTCATTAAGTGCACTGCTGTTAGACGCAGAAACTGGATTATCCTGAACTAATTTTCAGATCTGTTGCGTCATTGAGACTGTCTAGATTTCATTGTGGTTCCTTCTAAAGCATGACGTAGAGTGAGGCATATTTGTCATATAATTTTTGTAGGTTGGATTCCCTTTACAGCCCACAGCCTGCATTCATTCCTAATTTTTATTCTGTTGATGACATTGTGCAAAATATTTGTTGTACCACATGGGAAAAATTCTGGACAATAGGGATATGATCAAAAACAGATGATCATTTTTACCCATTATGTCTGCATAACTTAATTTACCTTGTTGGCCTGAGTCAGCAGTCCAGGAGGTGTTGTAGCAGGGTTTTTATTTTCCTTCTCACAATCTCAGCTCAGGCGGTAGCACGTGATTTAGCTTTAGGTTTCCTTGTAGCAGTGTGTGCGGATGGCAGCCAGCAACCGTAATGAGGAAAATCAGAGTTTACTGCTGTGTTGTTAGGAAGATTTTAATGAGCCACAGCAGAGATGTCTCATCTCTCCTGTCCTCTCTGCTGCAGAAATACCATCGTCTTGTCTCTAATTTGTCATTTCTAGAACTGAGATGTCATCTGTTGAAGTGATCATTTTGTCCAGCTGGCAGCTGCTCCAGACTCTGGGAGCAAATTTAAAAACGGGCACTTTCCGAAATAACTGGACACTTGCTCGTTTTTCGTTCTTGGCTTTGTTGCTTTTATTTAAATAACATAAAGTAGAAGGAACGAATATGCTGAAAAATAAAGCAGAGGAATGTCAGACAGTAGAGGTCTTGCTGGTTTGGAGTCAGGTGAGTGACTCCATTTCATCTGGTATGTCCCCCCCCCCCCCCCNAAAAAAAAAAAAAAGCTTGGCCATTGAGTCACATATTTGAACCCAAAATTTCTCTGAACCTTATCAGAAATTATTACAGAAAAAGGACAGAAATTCTGGCACTATTGAGCTTGTTTGCTTATGTTCTTTCTCATATCTAAACCAAGGCCCTAATGCTCCTCGACACGCCCGAGCTTCACCACTGAGTTTTATCTTTTTGCTTGCTTTCCGAGTTTTTATTTCCTGTTTGTTTTTCTTGTTTCCTTTCTAGATCTTGGAGCCTGTTTTCTGTCATTTTTTATTTTTTTTCTGCTTTCACTTTTGCATGCACTTTGCGGTATTGTTTGTTCTTTGTCCCTTTGTGTGCATTTTGGTTGTGGGACCACCATATTCTGCTCTTTACCTGTTTGTCACAGATGTGGTTAGGAGGCAGTCTCTTTAGCTTCCCGTCTCCTCCCATGTGCCTCCTCATCACTGCTCCCTTCGTGCATGTTGCAGCAGAGTGCAATAAAACGAAGACAGAGCAAGCAGAACTGTAGGCAGCAGCTGTAACTCAGCTTTTAATGACTCTGCTTGCTTAAAGCTACTATCTCTGGCTTCTTTTTGCACCTTCTTTTTTTTAATTAACATCTATTTATTTTTGTTAAACTCCAATCCCCACGATCACAGCAGTGATGGTATTATTTATTTATTTTTAATTACAACAAGCAGATCCTTGTTCCTCTCTAGTTCTGTTTCCATCTCTCTCTCTCTCTCTCTCTCTCTCTCTCTTTCTCGTATCCCCTCTGGTTCTCTAATTAATAAGCTGTGTAAAAATACCCCATAGTAAGCATTAAACCCTCCCCACCCCAAACCCCACCTTCCCTCAGGAAATGTCTACACATACTTGCTGCACAGCAACTCTGCACAATAACACTTTTCCAAGGACACTTTGTTCACTGGAACGCACAGACTGTACTTGATAAATTTAAAAGAGTGCTCTCTTATGCACAGATCAGAGTCACAATAAGTTAAATCCACGTTGCTGTGTCAAGGTATCCGTTTTCTGAGTGAGCTGCCCACATTAGCAGCAACTGAATCAAATAAAAACACTTCTTGCCAAAATACTCTTCAAGGGTAGGAGTTAATTACTGCTGTTCGGGATATAATCGAACTGCAATGATAAATCAGTGAATGTTTGAATCACTCCACATTTGGCAGGAGTGATGTTCCTGTTCTCCTGGGTCTCAGAGAAAATGCATTTACACATCTGAAGAAAGATGGGGGATCTCTATCTTGCCGATGCATCAGCGAATCTGGTTGAAGCCCCTCCACCATTAAGAACAGAGTACAAAACTTAGTCAAATGTTTTAGATGTTGCACCTCCCAGTGAAGTATTTCATGATGACGCAGAGTTCATGAAGAGGATGACAACACAACAGATTAAACAGGTTGTTCTTACTGTCTCCAAAACACAATTAAAACAAGTTTTGGAAGATTATAGCTGTACGCGTTTACAAAAATGAGAGGTACATCAACGATCTTTTTTAATTTGAAATATTCAAACTTAAAAGTGGAATAATGAATTAAACAGTTTGTCTTTTTCTTTACGATGATGAAGAGAAATTTGAGAATTTAGATGCATGTGGAAAAAAAATAACATGTTAACCTTTGGTCAGCTTGCAACATTTATAGCGAAATTTACACCAATGATCCAAACCTGCAGCTTTGCAAATTACAAATATTTATTTCTCATTTCCCCTGTTAACCTAGAATGCACAAATGTTTTTGTTTTGTTTGTTGTTTTTGGCATAGCCACATTCGACCACTTTGTCAGTGTGTGCTATTCATATCCATGTGCAGCACGGACCGGGGCTTTTAAAAGAATCAGAGTGGTGTATATTGTGGGAACCAGTTTAGTCTGGATCTGAAAACAAGGAAAGGATGTGCATTTGCACATCACAACGTCACACGGTCTGCTGCGTTTATCTCCAGGTCTTAACTTAGAATGTGAGTTCCTCCTAATGAGAGAAACTGCGGGAGATGAATGATTGCAGAGATGAATGCAACTGAACAGTGAAGGGGACAAGTTCTCACCTTGGCAAAACCAAAATGCTGACTGCAGCAGAAGTCGGCTTCATACAGAGAAAGAGCAGTCTGTGTTCACACACTAACACTGTAAATGCATTCGCTGGATAAGGCCTAAAATCCCATGTTTTAATAACATGTATTTATTTGACTCTGTTTAATTTTCTGTATATTTCTTCTCTCTCTGTTTATGTTTTGCTTCTGTCTCTCTCAGCTTGAGCACCACGCTTCACCTCTCAGCTGAGTTTTATCAGCCGGAACAGAACAGCCAGTGGTTTCTGAGTGTTGCCCAGTCATCTGACTGGAGTTAGCCCCCCTGCAACAGTCTGGGATGGCAACCGCACCAAACTCCCTCGAAAACCAAGAACAATACCTCCCTTTTTTTGCTGACTTAAGTAGAGGCACTTCTAAAGGGGCTACATTTTCTAATCCTTGATGTCAGACAAGCACTCCCTCAGGCTTAAACCCCACCAAGTCCCAATGAAGTCAGTTTGTTCATTGTCTCAGTCTCACACTTTCAGCTTTGATTTATGTAGAAATATCCCAAGTTATAACAGAGGATCAGCAACAGAGTAATGTCAGTGCCGTTTAAAAGATTTGTGAGATTATTTCAGATAGTTTGTATGAATTATTTTAAGCTTTGCCAGGGATGGATATCAGAACCACAGTACCAGTTATGTTTACTGACATCAGAACTCTGACCAACAATCATGAGCGGTGATTACAAATTTTAAAGGGATCAGCTAACCTAATGATATGAGTGTTTGCCAGCAAGCAATGCTCACTCATCCATGATGGAGTTTTCATGTACTTTAAGGGTCACATCCCAGCTGTACACACTTTCTAAACTTGCATGTTAAACTTCACTAAGGACCAGAAATCAAAAAGTGGAAAAAATGTTTGTAATAGCAAGTATGGTTAAAAAAAAAAAAAAAGTGTTGGTTTTTTTTTTGTGTGAGTGAAAATGTATGTTTAATCCCTTGAAAGTGACAGCTGTGCAGAGGGAAAGCAGCCCTAACCTTTTGATTTCTTTCTTCTGTTTGGCAGCTCATAATGTGACCGTGGAGGAGATCCTCTCTTCTTATAAACAGGCCTGTCAGAAACTCAACTGTAAGCCTATACCCAAAGTGCTCAGACAGATCCAGGTAAGACTTAAAGCACACGCAAAGCAACAACTTGTAGGATGTTGGCATATTGAGTTAAACCACTGATAAATGATGAAAACAATGACAAAGACAATGAAATAAAAAGTCGTTTTCATTTGAAATAATCTTATTTGCCACCTCTGGCGGATAATAATTACTGTCTTACATACTGACTTTGAAGCATCACACCCCCTTAAATGCTAAAATTTTTATTTTTAATATATATTTGTTTGAACTTCGGGGGATCTTTCTGTGTTGATGTCTTTCTGACTGCAGACACTGACACCAGTGAAGTGAGCTTTTTAAGGATGCTACATTGAGCTCAAGTGTTTCATTGTACCCTGCAGGTCTTTTTACATTTAATCCCTCAAAGGCTCAAGTGCAGTCACAAGGGCATGATTCCTGAAAAGCTCCCACCTTAAATGTAAACTACGAATTGTTTTTTTTTTTCTTCTTCTTCTTTTTACACACAGTAAAGTCTGTCATTCAGTTACATTTATTAAAGAATGCTCATGAGTTGAATGGGTTCAGTTTTGATGTGTTTATATATAAATACATATATATTAGGCTATGGAAAGAAAACTAGTCCTGAGGTTCTAGTTAATAACACTTTGTAAACGCGTTTTGAGCAAAATTTACATGAACTCAATCTTTAACCATAACCATTACTTCAGTAATCTTAAATTTGCCGTAACAACTCTGGACAAATGTCATGATGGTATCTTATCAAGCCCTCATATGGTTATTTTATTAAGGTTACTTGTCTCGTCAAACAGTCTTTTGGTGGTATGGTAGCTCACAAAGTCATGAATCCCTTTTGTGTAAGTAGTTCTTCAGTTCTGCTGAAGGAAGCTTCAGGGCTGTTTATTTCTCTGAATTCTGAGCCTTTGTGTGTGAACTGATACACATGTTTTTTTTGTATTGCTATAGTTGGTGTTGAAGTGTTTCCTCATGAGGGAATTCTTTCCTCAGTCAAATGTGTTTTTTTAACAGAGAGCAGAAAAATAGGAAATAGGAAGACACAGCCAGACAAAACAAAAAGGCCTTTTCAGCCTCCTGGTTAGAAAAAACAAGATTATTGTCCACTTGTAACTCAGTCCTGATGATGCTTGAAACCTAATATGTGCTTCATACAAAGTCCACACACCACAAGGCATTAAAAAAAGTTCAAATTGAGCAGCTTAATGTGTAAAGAATGTAAAACAGCTCAGTTTAGTCAGGTGCTACTGTAAACGTTACCCAACCGATAGACCAAATTGTATTTTAACGGCAGCTTAACGCTGTGATGTGAATATCCACAAGTAGCTGAGATGTTATCCCAAACTCTCAGCTGACCAGGCAAGTGGTGGCTTGTTAAATGTACTTTTATCTGGTGCTCTCTTTGATTCAACACCATCGCTCAGAAGCTTGTAGCTAAGAGTGCACAAAGCTGGAAGAGAGGCTTGGTCAGGTCAGGGGTTTTACAGTGTGTGCACTGCAGTGTCATGACAATCAGCTGAAAGTACTCGTGTCTCTACTGCAAAATCCTGCAAAATGCTGGACAATGCATATTGAGTCTGGTGGGAGGAAGGTGGTAGGCAAGCACTCTCATATTTGCATACAGTGTTAGATTTATTAGACCCACCATTATGATTGTAGACAGGGTTTGGGATCCTAATTTATCTACAAACTAAAACTCAAAATCTGTAATTAAGACAGGTTTTCACTTTATAGCTCATTGCTCCTCCTGACACGTTTGACATTTTTGTTTACTTCAGTAGTTATTTTATTACTGGAACAGTGGTGAGTGTTGATTCCCACACCTGGAGGAAATAATGCCAGTCTTTGTTAGAATGTGACATTTTCATATTCGTTTTTATGGGCAGTCTGTTGGTCTGCTGACAGCCACCGTTCGTTTCTGCCTCGTCATCCCTGCAGTTTGCAGCCACGTAAACGGGCCACATGGCTACCCAAGTAAGCGGTGTTCAGCCATTTGCTAATTTCACCTCCTTCACTCTAAATGCTTTTATTTATGACGTCTAACTGGTTTTTGTACGTTGCCAGTGACCTTACAGGTTCTGTACCTTATTGCCACTTCATTGTGTGTGTGTGTGTGTTGTGTGTGTGCTTTTTTCAGGGGTCACTATTTAGCAGATGCATGTTGAATGCGTACTCCACAGTAACTCCCACTGGAGTCTTAAAAGGCAGATGCTTGGCCACATTTGTGCAGTACCAGTTTCCATTGGAACAAGTAGTTTTTCTCATTATACAACTCTTACTTGCACTTATGGTGCAAAGACATGTTCTCCCTGAAGACTGGCACTATTGAAGTGGCCTAAGGTTGTAAGTCTTACACAGAATCTTCTGCTGCACCCACCATTTTTCAAAGTGCGGTACAAACTTGTGTTTTTGCTTCCTCACATTGGTCTAGATGATACCGATGGCAGAAGAAAATGAGAACGAGGAAAATGTGGGTTTATTGCAACTGAGATTGTAATCACAATATTAAAAAATGATATCACAGATCGCAAGTTTTTCTAATATTGCCCTACCTAAAAGTATGTTATTACTCAAAGACTACAAAGATTGGTTTGATTGCTCAGGTATATTGTTACTCTTTTAGTTACAATCTAAAAATGTATAATTAAAAAAAACTTTTTTTTGGCTTACTAGCGTCTTAAATATTTTTTTAGTGGCAGACACTGCCACTACATTCATTATTTAATACAACAGAGGGTTTAACTCTTCTTTCCAATATTACAATTTCAGGTTTCTAAACTGTTAAAATTAGTTACTATGGTAACAACTGTGCAGGAGAACCTTTTCTTGTAACAACATGATGCTGTGACATGTGATATAGTTATGGTATCCATCATGCAGATATCACAAGTAAAACTGATCAAAAATTGAAAGAGTTGCTCTCTTTAGTCCACCCACAACACACAAACACTCATACCACCACTCATGCATTGCATTCATTGTGTGTCATGCACTATTTTGAGTTTTGGCAGAGCAACCAGAGAGGAATCTGCACCAATAAAGTCAAATCTATTAGACTGTGGGTAGAGACAGAATTGTTGGTCAATCAGCCCAAATGTACATCTGTTTTTGTTTGCAGTGTCTGCACTGTATCGTTTAAAACAATTTGTTTTAAATGATTTTACAAATAGTAATCGGAAACTGCTGTTCGTATGTAGTTCGCAGTATCATATCCTCTCATCCTATATAAGCTCGTGTTGTCCGTTTGCATCATGAAAGAGGCAGTGAACTCTCAGCAGAACCAAACCAGCATCATTACGGTCAGCCGTGGCAGCGAGGCAGAGGAGCAGGGGTTACACGGTTCATCCTGAATGGACTGGACAGTCGTCTAGAGACGGGGATTTGCTGCTACATAGTTTTGAGGGCGGCACCGTGTTATGTTTTTATGTTTGTGTGGGTGGTTGAATTTTTTAAACAGGGCAAGAGGTTAAACATCACCTTTTCAATATGCGATGTTCTGGACTACGTCGGAGATGGTGAAGGTACAATAACAGCAGCTCGTCTCCAGGGTTAAAGAATCAACACGAAGAGCATCTTTTATGTTCAGCTTTGTTTCGGTGTGAATATGCCCACTGTGTTTCGCACATAAAACTCAAGGTTCCACACAGGAAAATATTGCTTTTAATTCTGCTTTTAACTGTACACGTCTGCTTCTTAGTTATTTTGTAGTTTTCAAATGAATTTATGTGGTTTGCAGTTTAGTTTCACTCCTACGTGCCTGTTCCGCTTTGATTTTTAGCCCCAATTTTTTTCTATTTACCTTTATTTAAGTTGTTCCACTCTGCTGTTTCAAATCGAAAAATTTCATGCCTTGGCCACTTCATCAAAGTGCCCCCAAGCAAACCACGAGAAGCCTTTCACAGTGAATTAGCTGTGGAAAATGTACTTTTAACAGTACTTAAAAATGTTTTTTACCAATGTTGCTGTGTTTCTTTTGGCTTGAGTTAGATTAAAAATCGACTCCTCACCAATTTGTTAACAGAATCAGAGGCCCAGTTTGTCATCCTACTTGTAATGACAACATGCAGTAAATAGGAGGTAGTTTTATATGTAATTTACTGTCCTGTCAAAGTTGCAATCAGTTGGGCTCAGTCAGCAACTCGATTTGCCTGAAGAAAATGTTTGTGTATCAAAGGTTTATCTTGGTTTGGACAGCATTTGTGTCGTATCTCCTGCAGTGATTTATTGAATCGCTTCTCCTGTGATATGAAAGATTCAACATGTGAAAAGCAAAGTCTGCTTCAGTGAGGGAATACACAAAGTGAACTCATCCTGACACTCTACCTTTTTGTTTTTTAGGAACTGAAAGACCTGACACAAAGAAATGAATGCTTAGATCTGAAAGGTAAGCACAAAAAAAAGAAATATTAATCATGCATGATGTTGTGTGTGTGTATTTAAACTCATCATAAAGTTTGTGCATCATCTTTCAGTTCTAAGATTTCTCTTCATATATAATAATAAAAAAAGCTGTGGTGTTACCAGGGCTGTAAAACAAGTAGATTTTGTTAAATTAACAACTCTGTTTGCTCACGTCTTCAGGTGAGAAGCTGGACTACAAAGCGTGCGAGTCTCTGGAGGAGATTTTGAAGAGAGTCCAGTTTAGAGTGATTGACTTGGAGCAGACCAACCTGGATGAAGACGTAAGATAACCTAAATAATTATCGTCCTCTGGCCTTCTGCATTCAGTCTTGCTGTGATCATCTTTTCCACTGTTACTACTCTGGCAGGATATGCAGTGTTTGTCATGATCTCGTGATTATCCCAGATGTCCACTTGTGTAAACACTGTAGGAGATGTTTTGGCTGTAGACATGCACAGATAGATGGTGCTGTAGTGTGAAGAATGTGGTCACAACTCCAAATCTGTTGGATAATATTGTATCACAAGCAAGATACACAGAACAAGCTTCTTTGACTGGAAGGATTACATTAATTATGGCTTAAAATTTTAATCCTGGTTTATTGCTACATTTGCATAGCAAGGTGACTTGGTGGCAGAAAGGTTCACAACATGACAAACACACACAAACTGAGTGTTGCACACAGTTGGCACTTAGAAAAACCATGCAAACAGAAACGAATGACATGCAAAACTATAAAATCTGCAGACGTATGAAAGTAAAAATACAAATATGCAAAAGTATAAAACAAAGTTAGTCAGTCTGGTTACAGGTAGGCGTATTTTGGGAGTTAATGTGGGTGTTTTAGTCCAGCAGCTGATGGAGGAAAAAACGTTTTTGTGACTTGAGATACTGGTTCTGGTGGACCCTAATTTCCGGTTAGACAGGCGTCGTTCTAAAAGATTACTTCAAGGGTAGGAGGGGTCATCGGCAATCTTTTTGGCCTGCCTCAAGGTCCTGGAGGTGTAAAGATCCCGGAGAGAGGGCAGTTTGCAGCCAGTCACCTTCTCAGCAGAGCTGATGACTCGTCACCGTCTCCCCTTTGTCTTTGGGAGTGGAAGCAGCAAACCAGACCCTGATGGAGGCTGTGAGGATGGGTTCAGTGATGGATTCAGTTAGATTCATATTTTAACCCAGGTGTTCAATTTAACCGCAGCTGTTTTTCCATCACACCTGTCAAGTTCTTGCTAATTACTGTTAGAAACACGAGAAGCTTCGAAGATTTTTGAACAGACTCTGCTTTATTTTTAAACCGCTAATGAAGTCTTTATTTTGTAATAAATCCGAAGATTAATTCAAGTTGCATTCTTATCCCAAAATATCCTAATAAGTCTGTCCTGTTTAGTTTATACTTTGTGCATGCTGAAGAAAATGCCTGTGAACATATTTGGCAAAGCAAGAAGGAAGGAAATAAAATGATCTCAGCAAAAGTCATTTTATTCAGTACTGAAAGAAATATTCCAAACATTTAGTTCAAAGGTCTGAAAAACAGCTCGCACCAGTTTGTGTCAGTGCTTACAAAGTTATCCTTCTTAAAAGATGTTTTAAAACCACATCTAAATAAGTTCCTTCCTGTTAGTTTCGAGGTTAGCGTCTTGTGGAGCTCGTTTCTTCACATTTCTTGAATTTTGAGATGCTGTATTTTCAGCCCCACGCGGTGTCAGCCATCACAAATGCGTCATCACATTCACGTCAGTTCACGAATTCCACTTTTTATTGAATCGCTTGTTCCAACTGGTTTCCTGCGCAGTTCTTTACCTGAAACAGACAACACGCAGGAGCTGGAGCCGTCTTCTGTTAGAAGGAATTATATTTCAGCCGGCCTACAAATATAAACAAGTGCAGCAAATTATTTGAGGTCCCTGCAAGAATTGACCCTGAACTAATAGAAAAGACTTAATGTGTCTTTTTTTAATACGTTTGCACAAATTCCTCAAGTCTTAATGAAATGTCTGTGGCATGCTTCAGTCAAAATAAAACAGATTTCATATCCACATTAAAGTTCTCTTAGTTCGTCTTGTGAGATGTTTTCTTTGCAGCTGACTGAGACTCTCCGCTCCTTTCTTCTGCAGGACGCGTTTTCAGAGATGCTTGTTACACAAAAACTACTCGAGAGAATCCTAAAAATACAATCCTAAAAACACACAGCTAACCAAGCCTATCTCTCAGAAAATTTAAAACCGTTCTTATCTTTCTCTCATCTCGTTTGCTCATATTTATCTGGTAATGATCCATGCTTTTTTATAATGCAAACCATGTTAAACTTCCCTGAATTTTTAAGACTCTGGACCCTGAGTAACATAACCCTCTGGGTGGTTAATACATCGGTTGCTCTTGTGTTTTTCTCTCATGTATCGTCTCTGTAAACCCTGCCCTGTGTTTTCTTTAAGTTTTTAGAGGCTAATGCAAACAAAAGTTGGTTTAAAAGGCTCATTCTAAACTAATATAACCATTTATTTTTGCTGTGTTGGCTTTGTTAATGGTGCATTTTATTTATGACATAAAAAATATAATTTTTAATTATTTGGCTGATTAAAAAAGTTTAAACATCAACTATACATTGGTAATATATAGAACAGAAGGCAAAGTACTGACAGAGCAGTGTTAGCCCTTTATTTTGAAGTAACATTATGAACATCATACCATTTGCTGGTAATATCAAAGTTAAAAGCTATTTAAATTTCCTACTCCTGCTGTACAGTGAGTGCAGCAAGATTTGAGTGAAGTTTAAAGTTGAGTGAACGTAATTATTTACAGGTGGGGAGTTTTTCTGCTCTTACCTGACTTTAATTTATTATTCAGATCAGAACAGCCTTCTGAATTAGATGTTTTAAAACCTAAAGGGACTCAAGAAAGAGACAGCTTTGGTTTTATTTTTCTGAATTTGTTCTCTAAATATTTGTTATCAAGCACAAAAAGAGATAATTTTTCCTAACAATATGTTTCGTTTACAGATAGAGCCAATAAATAAAATCACAAGAACATTAAATCGCAGTACTTATATAAATCTACCTACACGTAATCCAAACAAATGGCATTTGGATTTTATATTTTTTTAACCAATTTGAATCACTTTGCCGGAAATGTGCATGAAGTTGCAGAATGACTCAGCAGCTGAGTCACCGGAGACAAGCGTCCCACCTCGCGCTCCGATGAAATGAGACTGTGAAAGGAGGAATTATGAAAGAAGCGCTGCTGATAGAGCTGAGATTGGAGGAACGGGGATAAATCGCACATTGAATTGGTGAAAGGATGGGTTCATTTTGTTTTTGAGGCACGTGTGTGCGAGGGATAGAGATGGGTTTGTTTGGCGGGGACTCGTCTCTGCAGTGTTGGCGCCTCGTTAGGACCGAGGCGGGAGGATGAAAGAAGAGAAACTGTTTTGTGGAGAGACGTTCGAAGGAGCATGTGGAGAAGCAGACATGGAGAGCGTGATCAACAGGGTAGCTTTTATTAGGACTAAATGTGACTCATCTTCCCCCGCCCAGTAGATAAACACACGTGTGCAGTCATGTCTCCCAGTGTGTATACACACACGCACACACACACACACACAGAAAGGGGAAAGGTTAGCAGGCATAAAACAGCTTCAGTAGTTTTAGTGGATTATTCTCCAACTGTCTACAAAAATTAAACCCATTCCTGATGTCGAGGAGTTGCGTGCTTTTCTAATGAACTGTGATAACGGTTACGTTTTGAAGGAAGATTTAAAAACCACTTTGTTTTGACTTGTAATAACTGATTATTATATACTTCTCTAAAACCACTGGTGGAAACACTGGTTACTTGTTAAACATACAATGAATCAAGAACTGTATTTATTAATCAAAAGGAGGATTTTTAATTATTTTAATATCCAAAATGTTTTTATCTGTTTTAAAGACCAAACTATACATTTACAAAACATTATAGCTTTTATTTGAGAGTAATCTTTAAAAAAATAAACTAAAAACAAAGACGATCCTCGTTTCTTTTTTGTTTTTAAAAACTTTTAAAGTTTTCTTTATTTGTGTGTTTATATTCTCTTCTTTTCCTATTTCAATAGTTCATTGTTGCTGTTTATGTTTTCCCCACAGTTCACAAGAAACAGTTTCACTTTTATATTTATTTTGTACTTAACGTGTTTGGTTGTTCATCATGTTTGGAGACTCTAGATTTACTTATTTATCGCTAATATGGAGAAAAAAACATTTGTTTCATTGGCTTAGTATAATATAAACAAGCTGCTAATATCAGTGAATTTGCCACATATCTATATCTATATCAAGTCCCTACGCTGGCTCCCTGTAGTGCAGAGAATAGACTTTAAAATACTTCTATTAGTTTATAAATCACTGAACGGTCTAGCACCACAATACATTAAAGACTTTCTATTGTGGCATCAACCCTCCAGAACACTCAGGTCTTCTGGTTCTGGTCTACTTTGTATCCCCAGAACCAGAACCAAACATGGAGAAGCAGCTTTCAGGTTCTATGCACCATCAATCTGGAACAAAATCCCGGAAAACTGCAAAACAGCCGAAACACTAAATTCCTTTAAATCAAGGTTGAAAACTCACCTGTTTAGAGCTGCCTTTGATTAGTAGTCCGCAAACAGATTCAGGTGAAAAGCTGCTCTGAACAAAATATCTTAATACATATTGACCATCTCCTTATGATTATCAAGTGTATCTGCTCGATGGTTTTTATGATTTTTTAATTTTTTTATTTTAGATGATTGTAATGGTTCTACTGATGTTTTTATGATGTAAAGCACTTTAAATGCCTTGCTGCTGAAATGTGCTATACAAATAAATTTTGACTTACTTACTTACCCATTCTGGTTCTAAAATTTAAGTGATGAACTACTTCTGCATTGTGTTGTTGGTACTTTAGTTTAACAGTGTCGCAGGTCGACTTTGAAGGAGTAAAAACCTGTTTGAAGAGAACTGATTCTGACAGGTTCACTGTTTTGAATCCAGTTCAGTTCTTTTCCTCCGAAGCTAAACTGTCATAAAACACAAACTTCCTCCCGTGTAGCCTTCACAGAGACACTTTAGGCTTTTCTCACCTATCCTGAGGGATTGTTGCCCTGGCAACAAGCTGCTCCTAACCATTTCTATTAGCATCTCCTTAAAGGTTGACCAACCGTCGGTTTCGTCGTTTTAGATTTTAATAGAATTTTTTTCCTGATATCACAGACCTTTGTTCTGTTTTCATGTGCTTTTTCAGGGTGCGTCGGCTCTTTTTGACATGATAGAGTACTACGAATCGGCCACGCATCTCAACATCTCCTTCAACAAGCACATCGGCACACGAGGATGGCAGGCCGCCGCTCACATGATGAGGAAGGTGAGAGGTCATTAAACACTGGCTGGCAACAATCTGCAGAAAAATAGATCTGGAAACCACATTACTGGAAACATTTGTATTTATGGTATATGTTTGAGTTGTAAAAGGCTCAGTATGCATGTTAAAATTATTAAAATATTTTAATTATATATATATACAGGCATATGTAAAGCACAAAACAAACAGGTCACAAATATGTCATCACATGAAGAGCGATCAGGAGTGTAAAACATCATTATTATTATTTTAGATAACAAGCATCTGCAAATAAAAAATACAGAGAAGAATGCAGCTTAAAAATATATATGAAGATGAAAAAAAAATATCTAAAGAGGAAAAGAACAACTTGGGTCAGCTTTCTAATGAACTTTATACAAAATATTGAGTCCTGGTGAAATCATGACTGTGTTTGCAGCTTGTTTGTTATTTGATCAGTGTTTGTACCAGAAGACTGTCCCTCTTTCTCCACGCATTAAATGTCAGATGAATAATAATTGCCTGAAGCCACCACACCAGGATTTTATTCCACTGTTTGTGTCACAGCTTGCCAATATAAAGTTAAAGTTCATTTCAGCAGAATAAATAGATCTGAATGAACAAATTAAAGCTCTCAAAACTAAGCTGTTGAGGACGCAAAGGTGCAAATGTTAGATTGGTAACCACATTAAATTTATTTTCACTGTCAAAAGGATTCATTTGTGCAGCTGTACTTATGTTTTTACCTCTGTTTGTGTTTCCACCCTCAGACCAGCTCTCTCCAGTACCTCGAAGCCCGTAACACTCCTCTTCTGGACCACTCTGCTCCGTTTGTAGCGCGAGCGCTCAGGATCAGCGGCAGCCTGGCAGTCCTCCACCTGGAGAACGCCGGTCTGTCCGGCAGACCGCTCATGTTATTGGGTACGACAGACAAGTCCTGAGAGCCTCTTTATGTCTTCAACCTTCATCGAGGCTTTTCATTCTTTTCTCTGAAATATTACAGATATTTATCCGTCAGTTCGTTTCTATTTTTTTGAATTTTGTTTTTTTCTGCGTTCAGCTACGGCCCTGAAGATGAACATGAACCTGCGGGAGTTGTACCTGGCTGACAACAAGCTCAACGGTCTCCAGGACTCTGCTCAGCTCGGCAACTTGCTCAAGTTCAACTACAACATTCAGATCCTGGACGTGCGCAATAATCACATCCTCGACTCCGGTACGCGGCAAAGCTCAACAGTCACATTGTTGGATGTGCATTATTTCTGTTATATTCGGATGGAGTCGTTTGATCCCTGTTGGGATGTTCTCAGTAAAAGTCATGAACGGGTACAGGATTTATTTATTGATCAGTAACACACGTTTACATTTGTTCCCTCAGGTTTGGCATACCTGTGTGAAGGACTGAAAGAACAGAGGAAAGGCCTCGTCACTTTGGTGCTATGGAACAACCAGCTCACGCACAATGGAATGGGCTACCTCGCAGCTGCACTGGTATGTTACACACACACACACACATCAAGTGCCATTAAAGTGTGCAAGCACTCATTAAAAGGTTATTTAGAGAAAAACCTAGATTTGTTTTCATTAAATCAGTGAACTTGATTACATTAGAAGTCACCTGTTTTGTATTTCTCTGTTTCTCATATTTTAAATCTAAGCTTTGCTGAAATATTACCAATTAGGTGGCAGTTCAGCACTCTGGTGTTTTAGTGGAGTAGCATTGAGAACTATAGTATTTCTTGATTTATTCATCAAAGTTGCATTTCACTTCCTTTAAAGAAGATAATTTTGTATTAACTGTCCGATGTATGACTCACGTTTGTATTTTGTTTGGGAAACTACTCCAGTTTGTCTGTGTAAAGTTTAAAGTAATTGCTTCATAATGAGTGTTGTGGCATTTAATATGAGTGGATATTTTCCATGTAAGGTCGTCATCAACACAGCTGACATTTTACGCTGTTACGTGTTGCAGACCGAACACGAGATGTCAGGATTTTGACAGAAGTTCTCGCTCTTTAGCAAACAATCAGAGGCCAAATGAACCCACCCGTTCTGAGTCTGCCTGTCTGTGTGACTGCAGCTGTTCACACGTGTAAAAAGTGATGCAGATAATTTAACAGGTTAAACCGAGGCAGATATCTGTGGCAGAACCGACACATTTAGCTGCTGTCAGGGTGTGAAAAGTTGTGCATGTCTGAAATCAGGTTGTTGAGTCTTAGTTGTGCAAACATGAAAGAAATTCAATAAAATAAACTCAAATGAAAAAATTAAATTTTTTACCTGAAAGAGCTGCTGATACATTAATAATCTCAGCAGTAAATAATGGAAAATTATGTAAATCAAGCAGTTAAGTTGGGTATTTTTTACAATAATCTCAGTTATTAACTACATTATCAATCCTTCTTCTAGTTTGTTTTTAAGAACGTCAGCTGCTAGAACTTTAATACGTATTAAACGATGCAGTTTTTATGGCCTTGATGTATTAAGATGAAAATAAATTTGAACTTTGTGTGTCTCAGCCCTGCACCCAAAGTCTGGAGACTCTAAACCTCGGCCACAACTCGGTCGGAAACGAAGGAGTCCTGAAGCTGAAAGAAGGTCTGATTGCCAACCGCTCTCTGCTCCGGTTGGGGCTGGCATCCACCAAGCTGACCTGCGAAGGTGGGGAGTTATTCTCTGTTTGGTGTGAGCGTCTGCTGCAGCTTCTGTGTCTGAGGTGGGCTCTGCTGACCTCATTTTGTGCCGCAGGAGCTGTCGCCGTGGCTGAATTCATCGCCGAGAGCCCCAGGCTGCTGCGTCTGGACCTCCGAGAGAATGAGATCAAAACCGGCGGGCTGATGGCCCTGTCGCTCGCTTTAAAGGTCAACAACTCCCTGCTGCGTCTTGACCTCGACCGAGAGCCCAAGAAGGAAGCTGTAAGCGTCATGCTTTTATAGATCTTTAAAAAAATAAGCAGAACTATAAAACAAAATTCTGCACAGTAATCATTTTATCTTGGTTACTGTTATAAAGACTTAATTTGTAATTGATAAAACATTTTATTAACACGTTTACTGTTCTGTGTATCACAAGATTTCTTGGTATCGTCTTGCAAAATCCAGAGGAATAAAAAAGTCAACAGTGAACATAATCAACAAAGTCATAAAGAAATAAATTGCTCAGATTTATAATATCAGCGACTCGTGCAGCTGCAGGGGATGTCCTTTCTTTTTACTCAAGCTTCACATATTTGGCTCCAGAAAGTCTATTTATTACCAAATTTGTAATTAATGTTTATCCCCCACTTTTTTTCCTTCATACTAGTTTATAAAACTGTTATTTAAAATGTTTCGTTTCTAGCTGCTTGAAGAAATTCCTCTGTCTCTGTAAAGTAAGAAGTTTTTCCATCTGAAGGTTGTTTTTTTTGTCTAAGTTTGGAACAGATGGGTACAATGTGAAGAAGATAAATTAGAAACTAAAACTGTAGATAAACCAGATCTTTATATACATCGTATTAAAAAAAGTGACTATTTCTTTCTTCACTTACATTAAATCCGACTAAACCGATCCTGTTTTTGCTAAATGCCTTAAATATTGAGAGAGATTTTTTTTTTTTGAAGTCTCATGTTTTTATTTTTAGCTTCATCAGATCACTGGACATGTCTCCATAAATTAAGGTCTTTGTGTGCAAACTAAGTTTTTATATGGTGGTTTCGGAGTACAGACTTCTTCCTCGCTGAGTGGCCTTTCGGCTCATGTTGGTACAGGACTTGTTTCACTGCCAGTCTTCACGAGGTCTTTTGTTTTGTTTGGGGTTGATACACACATTTCACACCAAAAACATCTTCATGTCAGGAGCGTCATTATGAAGGCAGGACGCTCCCGTGGTGTTTATATTTGAACAGATGAACGTGGCATCTTCAGGCATCTGGAAATAATTCCCAGAGTTGTGGAGGTCGACAGTTCTCTTCCTGATATCTTGGCTGATTTGTTTTTCTTTTCCCACGTTGTCACACAAAGAAGCAGAGTGTCTGTGGGGTGCCTTAAAATGCATCAACAGGTGTGCCTCCACTTAACTCAAATGCTGTCAACTAACATATTAAAAGCTTACAAATCCATGACTTTATCGTCTGGGCTTTCCCAAATCGTTTAATCGTGTGACTTTAAAGAAAGTAATTACATTATTTGGGGGGTTTTATAGAGGTTTGTTTTGTGTACTTCTAGCTATTTAAAGGAAATATTTCTAAAACCAGACCAAAAAAGGAAAAATAATAAGAGTTTAAATAGTTTGGTGAACATTTGAGACACATTTTTTTCATCTTTCAGGTGAAGAGCTTCATTGAGACGCAGCGCGCCCTGCTGACTGAGATCCAGAACGGCTGCAAGAGAAACTTTATTCTTGCCAAGGAGAAGGAGGAAACCGAGCAGAAGATGAGGCTGTCAACCTCCATGGCTGAAATCGCCACAGAGGACGGGACGAAGGAAGAAGAGGAGGAGGAGGAGCCGGAGTCCGACCAAAGGAGGGAAGGAGATGAAAAACAAGAAGAGGGGGAGGAGGAAGCGGCAGAAAACAAATCGCAAATCAACAGCCAGTCAAAAGCGAGCTCCGAGACGAACGTTTCCCAAACAGCTCTGGAGTCTGACTCCGACACTGACGAAGAGGATGAAGAAGAGGTGGTAACTTCTTCCACTCCAAAGTCTTCCACTCTCTCACATCAGACGCCTCCTCAGACCCCTACAGTGGCCCCCCTCAGTGCCTCGCGAACTCCCTCACCCCCCTCTGCCTCGCCCTCTGGAGGTCCGAGTGTCATATCTGGGATAACAGTCACAGAAGCCACGGTTCCTCCTGGGACCCCCCCTTCCCCCGGACGCTGCATTTCCGTCTCGAGCCCAGGAAGGGGGCATAAGATTTTTATGGTAACGCGAGTAGAATGCCCCCCCGAGCAGAAGCAGCAGCCTCAGAAAAGTGCTCCTGCAGCTCCCAGCCTGAATAAAGAGGCCGCACTAAGGCCTGTAGACTCAAACGCACTCATGACTCAGCAGACGCGGCCCCCACCCACATCTCAAACACCTACACAAACACAGCTCAGCTCACCTGCTCCGCCAGCAGACAGTAAAACGACAGATGAGAATCCCGCATCACGATTAGAGTCTGAAATGAACCCTGCAGGTCCTCACAGAGTCGAGCCACAGTCGTCCTGTCAGCCCTCCGAGGAGGCGGCGACCAGAACTTTAGATTCAGCTGCTGTGACAGATCCACAAACACCAGCTTTGCCTTCAAACTCCTCCTCGGTGCAGGCTGAAGCACCGCTGCCGTCAGAGGAGGCGGGTGAGAACTCTAAAACCCCCCAGCCTGAGCCCGCTTGTCTAGAAGGAAACGAGCAAGGAGAGAAAACAGAGCTTAGTGTACCTGATGATAGGCAGGACATTCCCCCGGAGAGTTTATCAACGCTCACAGCTGAAGTAGAACGGCTTCAGATTGACCAAACTTCAGAGGAGCAGCTTTCACCAAAGCAGATGGGCTCGGTGCTCCCTCAGCAGGAGGTACCAGTCAGTGTCACAGAAAACGAAACACTCAGTTCAACACAGAAAGAGGAGCCAAACCAAGAGGAAGCGAGTCCAAAGCAGCAGTCTGAGGCCGAACCGGTTCCCTCAGAGCACACAGATCAGCAGGAGCCCGAAGCCGAGCTCGAAGGAAATCCAGACTCTGCTGACGAGAGCTCGGGAGACGAGTGTTTTGCTGACGCTCTGGAGGGCGAGGTGGTCGGCTCGGCTCTGCCCAACGGTCTGAAACCCGAGTTCTCCCTCCATCTTCTCGACAGCGACAGCCCAAAGCCCGGCAGCTGCGTGATGGAGCACGGTGAGTCTCTGCAGCTCTGACTGGGCTTACAGCAGGAAGGTCTGAGTGTTAACGTGTGTGTCGTTCGTGCAGTGAGTGCCGGCTGCGGACAGGAACTGGAGGAGCTGCTCCTAGAGGCCAGCATGGACACTGGGAGAGACGCACCGTGAGCTGCTGACACAAATATCTGTACGTGTTCACCTGAAACAGAACTAGAATAATAATGTATTTAAAACACAGATTTTTTTTCCAATTAGAGACTTATTGACGATCGTTTTAGTTTGAAATTAAAAATTATTATAAACCACATTTGAAATATAATTCAACTCTTAATTCTTAATTTTATCCAACTGGTCAACAAACATAAAAAAATCAAGTTGTGGATTATTTTATTAATATAATAATTTAAAGGAGAACCAGTACTGTCCAAAAGTCTTGAGTCGTCCTTTTATTTTTGAATATATTTTACTTCCAAGGAGCCAGACTTTCTGGTAACATTTAAAAGTTTTCTTGATCTTTCTTGATAGTTCTGCAGATGTTTCACAGTTTTCCTTTGGACTTTAGCTGCCTTTTCACTTCCACTAGACCATTTTCAGATAAATGTTTTTGTTTGTTTCTTAACTTGCGTAACTCTGACGAATGACTCATTCAGGCAGGAAGTGGCTCCTAAACTCAAAGGATGAAACAATTATTCGTACACGTAACCAACAACAGGAAGGAACACATTCCCACTTCTTTACTTGAATCAGTGGGAAATACCAAAACTAACACGTTTTAGCACCAACAAGCTGATTCCCAAAGAGCCATTGGCTGAAAACCTGACATGAAGCGATGATCGACTGGAGGATGATGCATCTCTCAGGTCCTGTCAGGTCTTTTGCTGGATTTTTTTTTCACTGTTTCTTAAAGACATGACTTTGAGTGACTATTTGTCTGCTGCAGATAGATTTATAAAAATATATTTATATATAAATATACGGACTCTTATCTTGTCATCCACGACTTCCTCAAGAGCACGAACTGAACAGAAAGAGCTGCTGGAGTCCAAAGACAAACTTTGACAGACCATCAGAAAGCCTGAAGATCTGTTGATCGAGACCATTTTAAAATATTACAAGATAGTTTGGCTCCTTTGAGGCAAAATGTAAAACAATTTAAAGGTGGTTACAAGCTTGTATATCAAATTAGACATCCATGCCAGCGACAACGGAACAATCAATCAGATGCCTCTCTGGGGTAAAACGACGTTTTGTTACAGCTGAAAATATTTTAACAAACATTCATCTCCAGTTTAGACACAGATTTAATGTAAACTCCTAACATCTGCAGGAAAGGACGATGATTATATTCTTTTATGACTTGTTCTGCTTTACAAACTTCCTTTTCTAACTGGTTCCTGCACAGTTAGCGATGATTGAGCTGCTTTCCTCTCAAAAGTGAAACTGAGTGTCTCTATTTGCCTCAGAAGAAAACAAATTTAATTCATCAGAACTGTTCAGCACTGATTTATCTCTGTTCTTATTCTTCCCCAGGGTCTGTGAGGACAGGTGAAAACAGCACTCAGATGGTTTGTCGGTCTCTGCAACGTGACCGGTTGCCCCTACAATGTTTTTGTCTTTTTTTGTTTGTTCGTTTGTTTGTTTCAACTTGACCACCAACTTAATGTTTCCTTAAAGAACGGATGAGTTAGTGTCGCAGTCATCGCTCCAGACACGAAAATTTAAAAAAAAGGACACAAACCATCCTCTGGAGCTGGGCTGGGGTCAAATAAGGAGTCCTCTTCATCCACACTACATCACCCGTGTCGTCACTACATTTTGTCAGTTTGAGAAAACAAAAAGACGGAGGACAAAACCCTAACCAAAGACATTTTTCTCAGCTCTCTTGTCAATTGTTGGACAAACTCTACATGCAATCAGTTTTTCACAGCTCACGGAGACACGACGCTGATGATAAGGAACACGGGGTTCACTCAGAGGACAAAGTATCAGCGGTGGACCCCCCACCCCCCCTGCTGAGAAGACCTGCTGGCTTTAAACACTTGAGATAGGAGGACGTCGCTGTTAAAGGCTTTTATATCCAAGAAAGTCCATCTGTCTAAATGTAAACATAGTGTGTGACCCCCCACAACCTCCAAGTGTCCACTCCCCCTCCCCCTAAAACGAAGCTCTAAGGGACCTCTGCCAAAGTGACTCACTTCCTGTTTGTTTTTTCTTGTCCTCTGCTCAGTTTGGCTCCTCAGAAATCGGCGTCCTCCCCCTGATGGCTCAGATCTAGAGAGGCCGGATCCCCCCCACCCCCGCCCCAGATCCCTCCGTAATAACTAAACTACTGTTTAGAAGTTAAAATCTATCATTTCTTCTCCTCACCCCCCACTGGAAAATAAAAATAAATATCGACTTTATAGAAATTTCTGACAGTAAGATAAAGGTTTTGCTTTTGATTCATCCTCATTTTCCCTCGTCTTCCACCCCTCATCCATGTTGCCGTCTCGCCGTTGCATATTTTCCCTTCATTCCTCTGCTTCTTTATTTATTTCGCAGCTTTTGGAGGCTTTTTGTTGTTGTTGTTGTTGTTGTCTTCACGTTTCCACCGCTTTGTTTTATCCGTTCATTTTGTCGGGGGGGTTGCTTTTAAAGCCGACCCCCCCCCGCTTCTCGTTGTAGATTTCATATTCAGATTAGAGAAATTATTTAGATTAGTTTTCATTTTTGAGTTGGGGTAATCTATAAGGGGAGGACGGGTAGATTTATTGGAATGCTTTACTACTGGGATGCAGTTATGAAATCGAGTAAAAAGGAAGCTGCAGACCTGTCGTTGCTGTTTTGAAGCAACGCTAGGTGAACTGGTGTCCACAAGGGGGCGCTGATGACAGGTTTTTTTGTTTGTTTGTTTTGTCTTCAAACTTGAAGGAGATCAGTCAGTTTTCCAGATCAAGTCAGTAAAAATGAGTCTTTAATATCAACATTGTGTGTGTGTGAAAGGATCTGCCTTAATTTTTCAAATAAAGCAGCATTCACACAACCCCACCCCTCCCAACCACCACCACCACCACCGCCGCCGCTCTTCCCCATCCAGATCAATAGTTCGCCCCTTCTGTTTGTAATGCTTTAATTTTTAGACATTTTTAATAATGATTTGTTAACTTAATTGAAATGTGCTGGTAATCACAAAGATGTGTATGGCGAAATTTGTTTCTCTCAAATAAATGCATGTAATGACGAAAGACGCAGCTCCGTGGTGAATGAATTTACTCACTCTGACTTTAGAGTGCGTGGATTTTGTTTTTTTTGGCCTCGTGCTGAAATTTAAACAAAGCTGGCTCATTAGTGGAGGGATAAAAGTGCCGCTCTTTTGGTTGTAGGGTTTCATTTCCACAACCTTTTTGAACGGTATCAAAAAAGTGACAATGAAGTCTGTCAGCAGGAAGTCATTCTTACTGGACAAAAGGTTGTTTATGGTACTCTGGATCAGTATCGCCTCCTTATTACCGTCCCAAACAGACAGTCGCGGTTCTAACTGGGGTTGAAGAAATATACGGAGCGATTCCAGATGCAGGTGTCCTCCAGAGAGGTCTTCATGTCAGGCTGGGACGGAGGTTTCCAGGTCAGCGAGACGACGAACTGAAGGACGAGACGAGTGGCTTCAGAGTCAAGGATCCTGGAGAGACATAAAAAAAAAAGAAGCCGTGCACTGATGGTTCCTGTCCACGCTTGTTCAACTTGAATGTTTCTGCACAAAGAATAAGAAAACTTCCAAAAAGTACAATTGAATACTTCTCAGGTAATCGTGGGATTACAGTTGATGTCAGTGCGAATAACAAAGGTTAAAATATTAAACCCTAAACACCAAAGGCAGTGCAGAGAGCCTATTGGAAGTATTTTTTTTTCTTTATTTTATTTAAATAAGTATTAAACCGGTTTCATTCTGGGTATTTATACATAACCATGGTTCTAAATGCCAACCTGAAGACATTTTGTGCTCTCAGAGTGTAATTCATCAGACCCTCCTTCACTGGGTTTTATGGGAACGTCTTGAATATTATTGACAGATTCTACCAAAAATCAGATAATACATCTTTACTTCAGCTGCTTGGTGATTTAAAACTCCCCATCTTAAGGACCAAATGGTTTTCACATTTTGCTTTTATGCAGACTAATAAAATACTGTACATTTTTATTAAATAAAATCAGTTACGTTTGTTTTTTCAATGGAGAAAGATTAGGGTGAGGAATTTTCTCTTTCATTTCCCCCATGTACAAAGTCCGATGTAGGGCTTCTATATCTGACAATTTCTCAACCATTATTAATATTAAGTCTGTTAGTTTTATTTAGACCTTAAAATCTAAACACAGCAATAGTTTGACCTGATTATAAGCTCTAATGCTGTCTGTGTATCAACATCTTCTTTATTTCTCATTATATACCAAGTTACCATAAATAAGTGTTCTTGTATTTTTACAGCTATAGCTTTGAAGAAAAAATAAGATTCACTAAAATGTATTTAATATCAGCAGCATTAATGAACTTTCAAGGCAATCATGCAAGGAGAGGTGGAGATATCTGTGAGAAGTTACGAACAAATACACAAATTTTATCTTTTTTTTTTCTCAGAAACACCCGTTTAAGTCCAGTGGCTTTATTGTTGACATTAAAACTTTGCTAAATAAGTATTTAAAGTGATAGTTCGAATCTTTTCAAGTGTGGTTCTGTGGAAGGGTTGTGAACTGTTAATGTTTTACCTGATGTAGATCAGTCCTTGAAGACCTCATCTTGAAGAAATGGAAGTTAATTCTGAAGGCTCATCAATCCAGGTTAACGAGCTAACACTAGTCCGAGTGAGGCCAAGAACGAAGGAGAATGTTGCTTTATTAAAACAACTTAAAAAAAAAATAAATTATATATATATATATATATTGATTCATATGGACACTGTTTTATAGAGCTGTTACACATTACATGGTTGTCTCTATAGAATTTGATGATTAATTACAGGTGGTAACAGCAGCAGCAACTAGCTGTAGCAGTTTCTGTGCAGCTTGATGAACTTCCTTGAAGAATATCACAATATTTCTGATTAAATAACCATTTAATGTGAAACTGACAGCTGTGTAAAGATTTCTAAATCAGCGTTCTTATGAACTGCTCTGAAATGTAATGAAACTGAAGTTGTCTTCAGATAATCCACTTTGGTCTTGGTCCTGCTCAGACTAGCCGTTAGCTCGATTGTCCAGTCTGAATTAAACTCTTTTTGTCCAAACTGAGGTCATTTAAAGAGCTTCATAAGATCTGAACTACCCCTTTAAGATAAACATGACTTGTTTTTTCTTTAGGTGTTCTTTTATGCGCTTGCCTTTGTTTCCCTCTAAAATTCGGGACAATCTTTTCTGGTTTACGCATTAAAACCAGAACAAGAAGTCAACTCTGGCTGAACCTCTTCCCAGGCATGTGGCTTTTTGTGAACACGTCGCAGGATCGCAGACCGACTCCTGGAAAAGGCGAAACCGTGCACTTCTGGGAACCTCCTCACCATCACGAGTGGAGCGAGGAGGCTCTCCTGGGGTGAGGGGTGTGGAGGAAACCGTAAGAAGTCCTCTGTAAACTAATCCAAACTTCTCTGATAATGCACGGACAGGAGAGGTCATGGGAAAGAAGAAATAACACATTAAAACTGACTTTACTAAGATGACTGTAGTATTAAAGTGAATTGTTTTCGTAACATCTTTAAGACAGATTAGTTATTTTTCTGCACTTGTTATTTTAGTATTAAACCGTAACTATGATCATTTCCTGATCAATAAATGTAATATAAGGGGTCAGATTTAACAGAGTTTTGACCATTTAGCTGTAAAGTCATGGAAAGAGTTGACTTTTATGTCTCATATCTGATTCTCTAATGATAAGGTATCAGAAAATCCTTTTATATGGTTTCATAAGATAGTTATCTTTTAAAGCCAGCTCTTTAATTCTAAAAAAAGAAATCATTGCATTAGTGTATTGTCTGATGGAGGTTTAGCCTGAGGTTAAATTTCTCATGTTCTGTTTTGTGACTCGTCATGAGACCGGAGGAATTCCTGAAGCACTTCTCAGTCCGTGTTGAAACTGTGCACCTAAAGGTGAATAACAGAGTAGTTTCCATCTCATTGGGCGAGAGGTGGGGGACACCCAGGACATCCAGGACACCCTGGACACCCAGGACTGGTCAGCAGGCCGTCTCAGGGACTTGTTGTTGGGTTTTCTCCAATGCAGCTCAAGGCCAGTTTAAGTTTTGTTCCTCTGTTCTGTTGCAGTTCAATGCAGTCGTGGATAAAAGAAATACAAATTTGCAACAATTAGAACATCCTCCTTTTCTGACCGTGTTGCTCAAGAGCTCTTTTATTTTGTTTTGTTTTGTTTTTTCCTAATTCTTAGCAACATTGTATCCAGTCTTTTTGCAGAGTGACTGAAATTAAAGGTTATCTGGATTTGAAAGTCTCACCTTCTGCTCTGGTTGCAGTATATAATCCCCACAATGGGGGATTTAATTAGTGGAGATAGACGTATTTGACCTGCTCAGAGTGCATGAAGAGCGGGTGGGCTGTGTGCATCTCACGGGAGGAGGGAAACGGGGGGACCAGGGAGGAGAGGACGACAGCACCCACCTCCTCTCCTGCTCACATGACTACGATTAGAGCAGAAGAGGAGGACGGTGGAGCAGAGAGGGAGCCAGGAGAAGCACCATGAGTTACACTGTTTTGGTTTCACTGCACAGACTGGATCCTGGAGTCCAGCTTTCCTCTGATTGTTGGCTGAGTGTCATCTTCAGGGTAATTACATTTTCTTTATTTACTTCTGTGCAGCCTGCATTAACCGTCTTCTTTATCTCAAGCTGGTTAAGTTCATTTATGACTTTTAAAAAAAATCAAAAATCAGTCATGGGTAAAGTACTAATGAGACAGAAAATTCTCTGAAAAATAATTTAAAAAATAAATTTTTATATCCCCTCCTGGGGACTCCCTTGTTCTGCTGGGGGACTTCAACGCTCACGTGGGCAATGACAGTGAGACCTGGAGGGGTGTGGTTGGGAGGAACGGCCCCCCTGATCTGAACCCGAACGGTGTTCTGTTGTTGGACTTCTGTGCTCGTCATGG
>NC_051431.1:11797286-11811093 GCF_001649575.2 Kryptolebias marmoratus | reverse complement strand
AGGAGGCCCAGAGGAAGACCCAGGACACGCTGGAGGGACTATGTTTCTCGGCTGGCCTGGGAACGCCTTGGGATTCCCCCGGAGGAGCTGGCCCAAGTGGCTGGGGAGAGGGAAGTCTGGGTCTCCCTGCTTAGGCTGCTGCCCCCGCGACTCGACCCCGGATAAGAGGAAGAGAATGGATGGATGGATGGATGGAAAAAATATTTTCTGAACAGAAAGAAATAAACATAAAAATGTATTTTATAATTAAAAAAAGGACATGTACTGTCTCATTTAAAAAAAAATCTGACTTTGATTCAACAGAAAGCGAAACTGTACTTTAATGGATGCATTGCCCTCTAACAGAGTTGAAAGACATATAGAAATATATTGTCATGGTATACCTGTGAAATAAAGCTGTAATATAATAATTTTGATTATTAATTTCTTTTCTGAGGTGAAAGCAAGGTAGAGGCTTGTGATCCTTTCTGTTTGACACAAAATTATTGAGAGAATATAAACTTGTCAGGACGGTGGAGCAAAAAAGGAAGCTTTATAAAGTCCGATGTTTCACTTTTTTAACACTAAAAATGATTAGGTATTTTTTCTCACGGTAAATACCTGTTGTAGTATTTGATATTGGCAGCAGAAACTGCTTCGGTACATTGTGGATTAAAGCCAGATGTGTTTTGGATGTTGGCCCGGGGGAATTCAGGCAGCTTCCTGTCAGAGATGATGCCTGAGGGGAAACACTTTCTTACTTGTAGCTCTAAAGCTGATTGATTGAAGGGCTGAATTTAAACACACATCACTGCTGTGTTCTTCATGTGGTTTCTGATCACCATTAACATGAATCAGCACTACTCACTCAGAAGATGGTCCTACCACTGAGAAACAGTGAAGTATTTGTATTTAATACAGATTCCAGGGCTAATATTCCCTTATTTTTGAGATTGTAACTCAGCGGTTTCAGTCATCGAGGCTGTATATATTTCCACCTCAACAATTTGTCATTTTTGGAGCCTAGACAAGCCTCTTAATTTGGTCTGACGAACATCTGGGTGAAAAAAGGTCCGTTACCTCAGGTGGAGGTTGTCAGCAGTAAATGTCATACAAGTTATTCTGCCGTTCTTTCAAAAACTAGGAACTTTGGATTGTATGTAAATACATCCATGAATGTCTTGTTCCAGGAGACCATTTTCTGCTGCCATCAAATTCAAATTTTACCTTATTATTTTCTAAAGAAAATGATACAAGTGTTTATATATATTTGTCCAACTGCATTTAAAATCTAAATTTCTTCTATTTTCCCCATTGTGTTTGCAGTTGTGGGTATGAGGGTGCACTGGTGCATGCTGGGAGTGACCACCCTGCTGCTGTTGGGTGAGATCGCCATCAGTCAACTGTGTAAGTCCCTCATCACCATGATAGACGGCTTCCACACACTCTTCATCATCATTCACATGACTCTCCCTCACCCTCGGACGGCAAACATCATCAACCCCATCATGTTCTCCTCCATGGATCCTCCTGCGTCTCCTTCCCATGCTTCCTCCTTTTCAGGAGAACCTCTTCGTCCACTACAGCCTGCTTCACCCTCACCTCAGCCCAGCCGTGAGGCGCCGTCTCTGGGTAACTCTCCTGCAGCTCCACGCTGTGGCCTGTCTTTCCCCAGCAGCAGGGTCCCAGCTGTGGGTGTTTTCATTTCTGCACTCCTCCTGGCTTCTCTGTGCATCTCTTACTTCTTGGAAATCCTCAGCCACATGCTGGAGCCCCACCCGGTGCAGGTGCCCCTGCTGCCGGTGGTGGTCGGGGCTGTCAGTCTGCTCTGTAAGACGCTGCTGTTTGTGCTGAACTGGGATCAGCTGCAGGATGGGAGGACAGATCGTTGCAGCCAGATAAAATACAAAGGTAACGCACACACAGGACAAAATGGTGAAAGTTTAGCAAAGAAATACTGAGTTAGAGTTAACTTTTGTTGTCTACCAGCTGGATAAGCCTGCAGCTGAGGCAATAAACTAAAAAACTCTCATTATCACCCACTCCCAAGGTGGGTGATGGTGTTGTTTGTGTATCTGTCTGTTACCAAAATATCTCATGAACCATTGGGTGGATTTTAATGAATCTTGTTGAAAGTAATCATTGCACGAACAGCTAAGACTGATTGACCTTTGGTGTCACCCCAATTCAAGATGGCTGCCTCAGCGAACTGACAATTAAAGACCCCAAAATGGCTTTAACTGTGTCGTTTTTAACAGATACTGAGCTAAAATTTGGTGTGGTAGTAGCTGAGACTGATCCCCAACACATTGTCTCAGCGCTAACAGATAGCACAAGTTATCTGTTTAACTATATTGTTTTCTGTTGGCAAAATATCAAATGAGACGCTGGACAAAATAAATGAAATTTTCAGGAGACATTCTTTGTGTGTACGTCTACAGCTGATTAAGGTTTGAATCCAACCCAATTCATGATGGCCGCCACATTAACACAAAGGTGTCTATAACTCAGTTTTACAGATACTGAGCGAAACCTTGATGTGGTGATAGCTGAGAGTTGTCCCCAACACACAATCTGAGTGCTAACACATCTCACATGGTCTTGGATGATGTTATTTGTTTGACTAAAACAGCTACAACTCTGTCGTTTCTCAATATAAGCTGATTTTAATTTAAATTTTATTCATGAAAGGCGGCGGGCGATATGCATTCCTTCGATGAATGCCAGGCCTTTAATTTAATTTGTGTTTATGAACATTAGGATAACAGCTTATCATAATGAGTGTGCCTGTTTGGATGAGTGTGTGTGTATTCAGCTGTTAGGTGAAGAACTGCCTGTTCTTATTTTTTTTCATTCCTCTGTTCAACTCCCACAGTTCGGCTTGGAGAGGAGTCTCAAGGCCAGGAGGCAGCTGAACACGTCGTCCAATCAGAGGTCTGCTCTGCTGCACACGACTCCCTCCACAGCGGGGCGCTTGTCTACTGTAATCAGGGAGCTGCCAGCACGCCCAGCGCTGACTGTAAAAACAAGCAACAACGACAGGAGATCGTCAGTGAAGCACAGAGCGGCGCTGCAGATTTGAACCCTGAGAGTCGTTCTGAACGCAGCCCCTGCCAGGAACACGCAGGTAACAGAGTTCATCATCATTCAAAATAATCACATCATGAATAGGTGTGTTTCAGACACTTGGATGTTAGGTTTTTCTCTGTTTTCAGATGGTCGGGATGCATCAAAACCCTCCCCGTCGACCTGCCTCCTGTCCGTCCTCCTTGTCCTTCAGGGACTTTTCACGTCCCTCCTGGCTCTGACCAACAGCCTGGTGATGCTGCTCATCGTCCCGCAGCTCCTGCACGGCTCCGGGGCCCACAGCGTCCTGGTTTACCTGGATCCTGCCTTCTCCCTGCTGGCTGTGATCGCACTGGTCGCCTCAACCGTACCACAGGTCAGAACTTACATGATGCGACATCTCTCGGTTTCCCTGAAGCTGCTTGTTCGACACGTCGCTGAGTGTTTTTGCTGGCGCCCTGCAGGTGTACAGGTACGGACTGCTGCTGCTTCAGGCCTCACCGCCTCAAGTGTGCGTGTCCGACCTCAGGCGGAGGATCGCCGGCGTCCCTGGAGTGCAGGATGTGCACGACCTCCACATCTGGCAGTTAACCGAGTCCCTGGTGGTGGCCTCTGTGCACGTGCACTGCTGCCCCGGGTTTCCAGCACACAGGTGAGGTTCACCTGAGCAGCAAAGTGATCAGACTCGGTTTGTGTCCAGCCTCTGCGTTGGGAGCTGCTCTGTGTCAGGTTTCATTTGGGTCTCCCACAAATAATCATTCTAAGCCAGGATCTGATTCATTTGTTGTTCTTTTTTCCAAATACTTAAAAAAATTGCTTACTTATGAGAAAAATGACCATAAGAGGAGTGCAGGTAAGCCAAAACAGTTAGCTGAAAGGTTTTGTACAGAGGTGTGTATGTGTGTGTGATTATCACCTGTTGTTCTTTTTTGTTGTTTGTTTGTTTGTTTTTCAGAATAAATGACTCATTTTAGTTTTTCTCAAACTTCTCAGCTCCTGAACCACAAAACCAGGGTGGCTGGATTCAGTGTGCACAACGCTGCTACAAGGATATAATGATAAAACAAACAGCCTCAAACACCATTTTATTAGTTTTATTCTTTCTGATTTCTGTTTTCTTTATCTTTTGTAATAATTATGGTAAACTAGTCCATTAACAATCATTTTAAAACTTAGTTTTATGACCCACAGAGGGATCCTGACCCCAGATTTTTGAACTTTTTTTTTACAATAAATAGACCATTTAATCCATTATTTTTACTTTTTGCTGCCGAATGGTGGGCAATAATGTTTTTTGCCTGAGTCTGTGTGCTTGTATTAATTTGTCTGAACCACTGGACGGATTTTAATGGAACTCTCAAATGTTCTCACTGGAAGAACATCAGCAATTGACTACCTTTCCTGTAATCCAAAAGCTTAGCACGCTTTTGTTATTCACAAATACAGTGTGTAGTATTAGATTATTATCTTTATTAAAAAATGGGATCATGTAGTATTTTCAGTCTATTTTTAGTTTTAAGCATTAACATTTGACCCTGTTTAAGGTCAAACTTAAGTTGAAAAAGTAAATTTTTAATGTTGAATGTTTTTTATGCAAACTTCAAGTCAGCAGTTTATCTGCCTCTTCAGTCAAATGACTTTAATTTGCTTCAGAGACAAGTTTTTATTCTTCCCATAAATCTAAATGACTGAATAGGAAACTTTTTAAAATCATAAATCAGATATCAGCTATTAACGCTAAAGCTTGCATGAGAATTATAAAGTAAAAAAAAAACAAACTATATTTTGCTAACACTTGACAATGTCTCGTTTGTGCAGGTGTGCTGATCTGGTGTCAGGGGTCGCTAACGTGCTGCAGAACGTGGGGGTGAGCTGCTGCACGGTTCAGCCAGAGTTCACCTCCGTCAGCGGGGCCGCGCCCTCCTCCTCCTCCTCTTCCTCATCCCCTCCTCCCCCCATCTGCAGCCTCTCCTGTGGGGGGGCCTGTGCTGCCAGCATGTGCTGCTCGCTGTTAGAGGAGGAGGCCGGGACGTACCTGGGACCACCGGCTGGGGAAGCGAAGAACGACACTGTGGTCATCCAGAACATGTCCCTGTAAAAAAGAGTCTGGACCTAAAGTTTACCATCTGAAGGGGAACACGGTCCAAAACAAAATGATCTCTCTTGTTAAACAAGTGCTCTTCCAGAGATTTTTAATCACTATCGTGTGAAATTCTGTGAAAACTTTAATTTCTTGGAACTGGAATCTCTTTATCCGTCATACATGGAATAAAATAAATGTGAAATAAATGAACATAAAGTGTCTTTTATTTTAACTACCCACAGAGAGAAACTCTGATAATCCACAAATACAGATATTTATCGCTCACCACTGAAGGCGAAGGCAGACAATTATGTTTTTGCTCATGTCTGAGTGTTCATGTGTTCGTTTGTTACTAAAATATCTCCTGAACCACCGGAGTAAATTTTATCAAGCTTGAATCATTCAAATTTAAGATGGTTGAAGCAGCCATTTGACCATAAAAACACAAAAATGTCAATAACTCAGTCAGTTTGACAGATATTGAGGTATGATTTGGTGTGGTAGTAGCTGAGACTGATCCCCAACACATACTCTGAGCACTAATAGATCACACAAGAGCTTTAAAATTAGCCTTTTAGCAAAATATCTCATGAACTGCTGGATGTATTGTGATGAAACTTTCAAGAAAGAATCTCTAGATGTACGGCTACAACTGATTGACTTTTGGAGCCAGCCTAAATCAAGATGGCTGCCACAGACAACTGACCTTAGAGAATACAAAAAAAAGCCAAACTCTGGGCATGACATCCTGTGATGAATCGTGAGATTATGCCTAATGCTGTTTTCAAAGAAGGATAGGCCTTCAGTTAATATGGCAAAAATGTCATTTTGCAAAATTGTTCTGCAGCTGTTCAATTTTAAAGATAATTTTTGTTGCACAAAAGACCGACGATGCACTTTAACGTGGTTATCCTTGCAGATGTACAAGTAATAAAACTAATTTTGGTGCCAAATAATGTACATCCATCTGTTTTCTTCACCCGCTTCTCCTTTCCGGGTTGCAGGGAGCTGGTGTCTCTTCAGCCATCACTGTGTGAGAGGCAGGGGACACCCTGGACAGGTCTGCAGTCCATCACAGGGACACATGGAGACAAACAACCACTCACACCTAAGGACAATTTTTAAAGTTACCAATTAACCTAACATGCATGTTTCTGATCTGTGGGAGGAAACCCACCTGAGCACAGGGAGAACATGTAAACTCCACCCAGAGAGGCCCCAGGTCAGGAAGTGATCCTGCAACCTTCTTGCTGGGAGGGCAGCTCTAACCACTTCACCACTGTGTCAAAAATAATGTATAATATGTCTAATATCACATTTTATACCAAATATTTATTTTGCATCACTACAACATGCCTGTACTGTGTGTTCATTAGGTGGAAGTTCACAGTCTGTGGGTGCTCTTTAGTGATTTATCTACCAGTTTTGTTTTGATTCTGTGTCTGTAAAAAATAAGCAAGCTCCAGCATGCAGATTTTGTGAGTAAACTGAAATAAATTATATCTGTGTGTTGAATGGTGGGAGTTTTAGCTTTAGCGCCACAAATGATTACAAAACAAAGCAAGTTCAAGCTTCATAAAAAGCAGGAAGTTTAAAATATATATCTTTGTGTGGATAATAAAACAAACTAAACCAAACAAACATTCTCTTCCTGTATGTAGAACAGTCAAAACACCAAAACGCTACGATGAAGCAGGTTAAACAACAACTATAAATGTAGATATAATAAACAAAATATAGCAGTGAGTGTGAGTTGCTTCCTGCCGATACGTTTTTACCTGTGATGACGTAATGGGGCGCCACCTGTTGTGCTTCCAGGCAGCCAATCAAATCCGGTCTGTTTGGCTTTAGACCGAGTCGACCTCGAAATATTTATCTTTTTTGCGTTTATTAAACTGAAATACGGCATAAGATGTGTAGCATGTTGTTTTATCTGTCTGTACCTGCTAAAATCTAAATATTTTTAAACATTATACTACAACCGTGAGTCAGACATGAAGATTTCTTGTGTTGTATAAAAATGCCTGGTGACGCAAGTTCAAGTGCCCGGATGAGCCTCGGTGGTCCGGGGTGCGGGCTTCAAACCCGTAGCTGCTTAGCGGCAGAGTGGTTCAATTCCACCTTTCGGGCGATGTTCTCATCTGTTTTTTGTTTTTATTACTTACTATTAATACAGCACCAATCACTGTTGTTAAACAATTCCATGAAAAACTACATAAAACAGTATATTTTCTATTTCCTGTATTTTCGTCTTACAACCGGTCATTTTACCGAACGTCCTGTCTGACGTTACTTTAGAACTTCACAATAAAAGTCCTGCATTAACAGAGTGGTTCAATTCCACCTTGTGGGCGATGTTTTAAAAACCGTTTCTTATTATTATAACTTATTATTGATTCAGCACTAATCACTAATATTAAACAATTACATTAAAAACTAAATAAACCTGTGGTTTTGTCTTACAACCGTTCATTTTACTCTACTTCCTGTCTGACGTTACCGTAGAACTTCACAATAAAAGTCCCACACTATCGTCTGAATCACAAGATAAACTTTTTTATCTTTTGTCCTCATCATAATGTACTAATTCAAAGCTACTGTTCTGAGAGACCTGAGAGATGCATCATCTTCATATTTTTTGGTGCTAAAAAAAAGTTTAAAAAAGTATTTTTGTGTGTCAAACTGAATTATCTTTTCCAGAAACGAAATGCCCAAATATGTCACATTTTAAATTGTGTTTTTACTAATGCGTTGCTGCGGTTCCGAATTTAGAGAACCGTGGTAAATATAGACTATAATATTTTTTTGCTTGAAACATTGCTAAGTGGTGTACAAGCTTCTAATGAAAGTGTGAATGAAGTGGTAAACTTTCCTAAAACACAGGAGTCGTCGGGTGCAGCTTTGACTGCTTTTACACACTAGGGGGCAGCAAACTGCATTCTGTTTACCAGAAAACCAAAGAGGAAAAAAAAAGAGCCAATCAGCTTTCAGGTGTTCCTGCTCGTTATCCAATCAGGCTTCACGCGGAAGTAGAGCGATTTCGGAGGCTGCACGATGTCCTTGTTTGATTAATTTGGGGGATAAAGTGGATTAAAAACACGTCTCGTGTGTGGTAGAGGTTTTTGTTTTCTTAATTTCTGGTGAGTACTTTTAAAGTGTTCCCCTCAGAGACTCGCTAAAGCTTCGTTTCAGCCAATAACCCGACCTTATTCTGCGACTAACCGAGTAATGTAATGCTAGCTGTGTATGTAATTTACAACAGTGCTACCAGTTACTATTTAAGAATTAGGTTAATTAGCATTAGCATGCTTATTAACATGACATCTGCTGTATGTCGTACCTAAAATGTACTCAGCCTTAATTTTCTGTATGGAAAGGATGATGCTGCAGAAGATTAATGCATTTAAGTGAAATAAGACATTCTGTAACATTACTAATAATAAATTACACAGCTAATTAAAAAAGCAGAATGATTATTAAACAAAATGGTAACTTGCAGGCCCTGATTTATACACATGCATATATAAATATATGCTTTGCCTGACTTGTCTTAGTCAGATTTTTGTAAACTTTCTGACCTCCGCAAACAATGCTTTTGATTTAAAGGATCTTTCTCTTCTCTTTTTAGGTTTGTCTGTCAAAGGGATAATCTTACATCATGCCCCTTCATAAATACCCCCCCAAAATTTGGGAGGCCCTGAAAATGAAGCAGGGCATCTACACACGTCTCCCTAAACATTACCTAAAGTCCCTAGAACCGAAGCAGCCCAGGCCTGTCCACTGGAGGCCCCTGGGAGTCCAGTACCGAGCCAACCCAAACACTGGGCTGAAGGAGCGAGTCCAGGATATCCCGATCCCAGTTTACTACCCTCCAGAGTCCCAGGACGGTCTGTGGGGTGGAGAGGGCTGGGTATCAGGCTTCAGATATTCCAACAATGACAAAGTGAGTTTTTGAGGACAAACTTTATGTCTTCATAGTTCCAATGACTGTGTTAGCATTATGAGAGCTGTTTAATTTCTAGTTTTGGGATGGTTTGATGGAGTACAATTAGTGATTTGTATAAAGGTGGTGCTTCTCCGTGATTTTGCAGCCTAGGACTTCATTCTTTTTGACTACTTGTCTAAAGTTAACTGATACCTGACCTGTTTCTTGTTCAGATGTCCAAACGTCTGAAGAAAATCTGGAAACCGCAGCTGTTTAGTAGAGAACTCTACAGCGAGATCCTTGATCACAAGTTCACCATCTCAGTCACGGCTCGCACTCTGGACTTGATTGATGCAGCCTTCGGCTTTGACTTTTATATCCTGAAAGTAATTAAAATGTGTCATAATCCAACAAACCAGCTTCTCTGATCAGTCTGTCTGCATGACTCTAATGTTCAACTTCTTTTAGACTCCAAAGGAAGACCTGAACTCCAAACTGGGGATGGACCTGAAGAGAGCAATGCTGCTGCGCCTGGCTCGCAGAACCACAGAGCTTTACCCCAATGATCCTGCCAAAAGAGAAAGCATCTACAACAAATACAAGGTGGGTCACACATGTTTGAGTTTGCTAAGGATCATCAGAGCCTTTAAGAGCAATATATTGTTGATATTTATCAGGAGACTAAAAGCTCTTGTTAATCTCACACCCTCTTGTTTCTGTGTGAGCAGCAGTTTGAGATCCCAGAAGAGGAAGCAGAGTGGGTGGGTTTGACCCTGGACGAGGCTGTGGAGAAACAGAGGCAGCTGGAATACAAGGTACTGAATTATTTTCAGACTTTATTCTACAGTTGGGGCTCATTGGACTTCTGTAAGACATGACACCTCCGTGAAGCTTGTTGGCGAGCACCTGGTGATTGAGTCCAGTTGGGCTCAGCCTGAATAAGCTACATGGCTCTCCCTTCCTGTTGGCCCACCCCCTGCAGGGGGGGCCGTACTGATCAGGTGAATAGTTCTATGGGCAGCAGCCAAAGGTGGGGGCCTTGGTGCTCTGACCTTCGCTTATCAAAGCTGGCTCTTGGGACATGGAATGTCACCTCTCTGGAAGGAGCCTGAACTTGTGCATGAGGTTGAGAGGTGCTGAATAGATATAGTCGGGCTCATCTCGACGCACAGTTTGGGAGAACCAGCACTTTACCAACACTGTGTATAGTGGAGGTGGGGTGCTGCTGATCTCAACCAGTGATGTCGTCAGACGGTGGAAGGAATACTTCGAGGACCTTCTCAGTCCCACCAACACGTCTTACATGGAGGAAGCTGAGACTGGGGACTTTTGGGGTGCTCAAAAAGAAATAAATTACATGTTAATGTTTGACATTACAGCAGCTTCAGACAACAGAATCAAGGATTTTTCCCTCTTTGTAAAAACATTTTGAGGCCTGCAGTTTGTTGAATTTGTTTTATTCTCTTGTCTCTCAGGAGCCCGAGCCTTTGTTTAAGGTTTGTGTGGAGAAACTCGTGAAGGAGCTCGAAATGCAGAAACTTTTAGAGCCGCACGTGATGGAAAAGAAGTAACCACCGGAACCATCTGAACAGGACAGAGACTGAGAAGTGAAGTAGGTGGAACAATCAGGACTCTTCAGATGGTGGAGGGACTTTAAGTCACAATGCTTCATGAATGAACAGAATGGGGGAGGATTCCTGCAGTTTCTGTTTTTATTTCAAGGCCAGAGCAGATGTACAACAAATGATAAAGTCACGGTGGAATCTTTTTTTATTTATTTTGATGTGTTTTATTTTGTGGAACATTTAAAAATCTTGTATGAGAAATTTCAGGAAATTAAATGTAAAGCCTCAGTAATGTAAGATAACATTAAAGTAGTCCTTATTTCTTCTAAACTTTGTTTTTCTTCCGTTTATAATTAAACCTGTCCATTACTTAAGTCACTCATAGTTCAGATTAGTTTAGGAGCCTAAAAACTTAAGGAAGGAATGAGACAATTAGGCAAAATGTCTGTCTACTTTATACAAAAAACACTGATTGATGCTTTTTGTTGACTGGACGGTAAACATGAAGCTGAAACCAAAATATGATCAGTTTAAAAAAATCCTAGAAACATGGGGGAAGGACAAGAAAACAGAACCTTTACACGTGTATTTCCAAAACTCAGTCAAAACTTGTCTTATTTGAAGCAAAGAACACAACTTAATGTTTTTGATGTGAGTTTATACACCAAAATATACCTAGAAACTGTCTTCTTATGGTGTTTTGTCAGTCTAGATTAATTGTCAAACATAAAAAAGACAATGGTAATAAATGCACCTAAAATAAGTCATAGGTTAGACAAATGCTGCAGCACTACTGCAAACTTCGTCTTGCTTTCAGTAAATGTTACCCAAAGGTCATGAAGGAAAACAGCAGCATTAAAGCTTTTTACTTCACAGAACAGATAAATTGTTAACTATATAAAGTAGTAAACTCTGTTTTGTCTCAGCTATGAGTTTTAACGTTAAACTAAAAACCTTTAACTGGATTTCCTAAAATGCAAACTCCTAATTTTACCCATTTTGGGGGGTGTTATGAACGTATTTGGCCACTAGATGGCGCCAACATGCTTGAAATCCGTAAAGTTGCCTTTGTGGGAAAAAAAAGTTGTTTGATTTACAGTCAAGTATTCTTTATTCAGATCAAACCAAAACCAGAACATCTGACGTTTATCATCTACATCATTAAACTAAATAACACCACCTGTCTGCCTGCAAACATCTAAATGAGCCGAAGCTTCACAGTCTGACAGATTATTACGTCTCAAGGTTCCAGCCCTAAAAATCAGGAGTCCAGCTGTGAAAACGTGTTGTAATAAACTGCATGTTTTAAATGAGGGAGGCTGTGATCGAGCAAGGGTTGTACAAGGTCCTCGAACCGTGGAGTGGAAAACAACGTGCTGAGGTTTGTAAAAAACCATCACAAAAAAAACCTCTTCTCGTCTGGTTTCACTTTCAGGTGTTTCTGTTTCTGTGTGTGTGTGTGTGTCGGCGTTTTGTTGTGCGGTTGCAGCCGGCTCCTGTGGTTCGATGGTGAGTCCCTCCTGGCGTGGGGACTCCCGTGGGTGTTGTAACCTGGCAACAGAGAACCAGATCGACACCTGTAAACATGAAAGTTTTATTCCTTATATAGATGCAGCCTCTGAGTGGAATTACCCCTGTCACGGTGCTCATGTAAAGCAGGTAAACAAGCTAAAAACCCATGCACGTTATGTCAGATTGGAGCTTTTTTTTTTCCTTTTTTGGTTGGCCGATCACGAGACCATCTGTGTAGTTCATGTTTATTCCCTTCGAATGGAAAAAGCCTTTAAGGTAGTTTTCTTTTTCTTCTTTGAGTTAATGTCTCACCACATTTTTCCATTGGTTTTAAGCAGATTCATTTGTGCAGCAGCTGGTCTAATTGCATCCTGCCTCTTTGCCAACCCTCCTCTGTTTATTTTTATTTTAATTTTTTTAAAGAAAGTGCTCATCTCTCGTTCTGTAATTTACACGAACCGGCAGCGCTTCTCAGTAAACACCTGGGAAACTGGAAGAGGTCACCTGACGGCTGAGGTGTGGCTTCATCAGCAGCTCCTGATGGAAAGCTGACGTAATGTCGTCCGAGTGGTGGATGAGGTTCATTTACTCAAACACCACATCTTCTGCAAGTATTTATTTTTTTACATATAGTCTCCAAAAACTAACCAACCTGTACAGGTGAACCAAGAAATGATTTCAAACCAGGCTTTGGTGCCGACCCACAAAGTGGAGATAGTACTGAATCACTCTGAAAAGGAAATGGATATCTTTTCGTCTTTAATGGCTATAATAAGACACTTTTAAAATGTTTTTTTATTCTTATAATCAGGCATGTGTCAGACTGCAGTAAAGGTGTAAACATCTCAGTTAAAGCTCACAGAAGATCTGAATAAACATTTATTAGTTATAAATGGGGCTGCGTTGATTGTTCGGTTAATTAATGTGAGCATTGAAACAACCACCATCCTAACAGAAGTTTTTGGAGTTTACACGATCAGAACTAATTTTTATTTTGCTAAACAGACAATACTTCTCTCTGAGAAGAGTTTTAAGAAGAATTTATTGTATAATTTGTGGTGTAGATATAATTATTAGTGTTATAATTAGGTAGTGTTTTGCTCCTTTTAACAACTGACTTTTAACCTCTTCAGTCGTTTGACACTCAGCGTTTACGCTGGATTTTTACTGCAGTTCTCTAGTATTTATTCATTCAGTTTTTAATTTCTTCTTCCTTTAGTTGTAGCTTTTTGTCTCACTGTTGTTTGTTTAAATGTTTGTACTGAGAGGCTCCAAATGAGTCAGTAGTTCAATGAGACTAATAAAGTTGCCTGAAACAGTCCAGAAAGCTTATGTCCTGATTAAAAAAAAAAAGGTTCAGTTGTTAATTTAACGTAGCATAAAGACTTTTAGAGTAAACCAGCAGCCATGATGTTGTTTTATTAATGAGGATTTTTGCCCATTTGCAAAATATCTCATGAACCACTGAGTTAATTTCAAGGAAAATTTCAGGAAGACCCCTTATGATGAACATAAATATTGGACACAGTGTTCCCTCGCCCGGACGCGGGTCACCGGGGCCCCACTCTGGAGCCAGGCCTGGAGGTGGGGCACGTTGTCGAGCGCCTGGTGGCCGGGCTTTCACCCATGGAGCCCGGCCGGGCACAGCCCGAAGAGGATACGAGGGTCCCCCTTCCC
>NC_051431.1:11706673-11794239 GCF_001649575.2 Kryptolebias marmoratus | reverse complement strand
TCTCGGCTGGCCTGGGAACGCCTTGGGATTCCCCCGGAGGAGCTGGCCCAAGTGGCTGGGGAGAGGGAAGTCTGGGTCTCCCTGTTTAGGCTGCTGCCCCCGCGACCCGACCCCGGATAAGCGGAAGAGAATGGATGGATGGATGGAATTTCAGGAAGTAATCTTTAGGCCGACAACTACAACCGATTAACTTTTGGACGCGACACAGTTCAAGATGGCTGCCACAGCCAATGAACCTTAAACGCAAAATGGCTCTAAAACTCAGCCAGTTTTACAGATATTCTGCTAAAATCTGGTGTGGTAGTAACTGAGCATCATCTCTAAAACGTACCGATGATTTAAATAATATACCTGCTGTATTCAGATGTAACTCGGACTTTACTTTAGCTGGTATTTATTTCAAATGAAGGGACAAAGTCCACCAGCTCTGTACTGTAAAACTGCACACCTTAACATCAATCATGTCCTAAAAAGCTGAGAGCGTAAACATTTTCAGGCAGGTTTTAGCAGCTATTCTGGCAGGTATTGTTCTTCAGGAAATAAGATTTATCTCTCTGTCTCTCTCTCTACGTATGATCACAAGGTTTTGGAAATCAGCTTGGTGTGGAGTTTCTCCGTAAGGCGTGTGTGTGTGTGTGTGTTCAGTTCAAGTCGACGGTGACGGGAGCTGTCAGGTCACACCTGCTCTTTGAGTGCGTGAAGAAACCGAGCACACAGGTGGACGGCTGAGATCCATTATCCTCGCAGCAGCTGTCGTCACCGTTCGGTGCAAATAGGTGGACGTTGAAATCATTCATTAGTCACAAAACAGTTTGAAATAAATGGATCCGGCTTCACTTTCAGCTGTAGATATTCAAACTGGGCTTAGAAAGTCAGAAAAAAAAAGCTGGTTTAAGTTTATAATCTTTTCAGAAAAGATCGTCCAGACTGTCTCAATCTGAAAGTTTCCTGTCTTCAAAGTGACCTTACAAAAACTGGATGACTCAACAACTAAAAAAAAGACACTTTTTCCTTGGAAAATTAGTCAAACACAGCAGCTGTTTGGTGATGACAGGGTTGTTGGTTGTGTAAAGTTAAAAGTGTCTGAACGGCGTCCTTTTAGACAAAGGTGCTTTGTATTCTGCTGAATTTTAGACAAGTTCTGCAGGATTCCAAAATAAAAGTTTTGGCATTAAAAGCAGAGAGGCAGGGCTCATTGTTCGTGGGAGTACGGGTAGTTTAGGAATGTATGCAGGGAGCAGCTAAAAAAGGAAAAGAATCTGTTTCATTCTTCTTGTTTTTGTCAGTTTCAGCGGAAATAACGACAACAGAAATGTCACCTTTTTACATTTTATTTCTTCGACATATTTACAGTACAGCACGAGGGCAGAGGTGGGCATGTGACAAGAAGAGAGTGATAGTTTGAACACACGAGAGCGAAACTGCAGAACGACAAACAGCCAAGAATAGAAGGAGGGGCAGTTTCTGGTACAATTAAATGCATCATCAAAAGGAGCGCGACATCGGCCTGAAACAACAACAACGAAGGCTGGACACAAAAAGTGCTGCTCACGTGACTTTTCTGATTGCAAGTCATGCTGCTAACGACTTCTAGCAGGAAGGCGTTTTGTCTTCCCCAAAATCAAGCAAAAGCACACAAAACAGACTTTATACGCCTCGTCCCTCACCAAGGATTCACTACAAGCAGCAGTTTATGGTTCCCAGGTCCAGAACACAAGTTCACAAGTTCTCCTTTTAGTTGCCAGCTGACTGAATCCCATTTTTCTTTTTTAAATTAATGCTTGCAGCATTTCTAGGACTGTTTGTTTTAGGCAGGGTTAACCAGCTCCTGGTTGGTTTAGCCTCGACCAGCAAGGCTTTTTAGGGAATTCACGGGGTTAATAAAATAGGATAAGTGTGAAACTACGTCACCCGGAGCAAGCAGCTGGCGCTAAAGACTAGTTTGGTTAGGATCTGTGTCGACTGGTTTCCTTGCGTGTGAAGAATTGGTTTAAAACTAAAGCTAACTGTTTCAGACGATGAAGTTTGGTCCCGACTGCCACGGCCTCATAGCTCCTCTTCGGTTTTCACCTGCATCATGCTGTCCTGCGGCTCCGCCTGTGGGTTCTGGTTCTCGTTGACGAGCATGTTGAACTGGATGTCGTTGAACTGGGAAACGTCCGGCGCGTACATGCCAAAGTTCGCGTTGACGCTCATGTCCGTGCCAAGGAAGGCGGGGTTCGTGTCGAGCCCCAGGCTGCAGGGCAAGTTCGGGTCGGACAGGACGCTCAGGAACTCGGGGATCTCCAGCAGCTGGTTGATGAGGTTCTCCTCCAAGGTGCCGGAGTCCTGCGGGTACTTCTCCATCGGAACGTGTTGCTGGTTCTCGTTCGGAGGCGGGAGGAAACGGGGGGCGAAGGTCTCTGGAGGAGAAGAAAACGGATTGTGTCAGAGAAAATAATCCCGAGTCTGTCAGAAAGACTAACTGGTTCACAAACAGCTAATAACTACAGAACTTAAAAACACAGAAACATGCACTCATCTGTCAGTTTATTGTTAACATTAGCACACACCAGATAGATTTGATAGATGTAGTTCAGGAGGAACATTAAAATTATTCAATATCTATCAACAGAACCACAAACTAAATCCGAGGGAATCCTCTTTAATTCTTTAAACTTCTGCTGTTGTAAATAGATATCATTTGTTTTTCTTCTTCATCTTTCTAAAGATGCTGAACAATGTTTCATATTTTCAAGTTTAAAAAAAAAAAAACGACTAACATCGGAGTTTTAGGTAAGACTAAATTAATTCCTGAAGGCGGGGTTTAGAGTAATCATTTGTGCTTCGATCACAATCATTATCTTTTATGACACATGTTAATTTGCATTTTGTTGTTCTTTTTCTATTTTTAGGAGCATAGTCGACAGTTATTTAGTCATTTTCATTATATGAGATCTTTAAATGACGGTGAGGAGCAGACCTGCTGTAAATCTTTGGTGCTAAGAGCTCCTTCATGACACTAATGCTGACGTTTGTTACAGAAACTGGGGTTTTTCTGACGTCTATATTTGCAGTTTTGTTAAAGTAGGGAACTTGTTAGAATATTCAAACTTCAGGCAGAAACCCATGCGAAGAAAAAGTCACCCTTACGTAACATGTCACATGAACGGCATGCGTGTCTGTTTATTACTTCTTCAAATCGTGTTTCTGTTTGTTCCCACAGTCAGTTTGGGCAGTTTTGATAAAAATGTCACACCGCCACGTGACCTCGGTCATCATACGAGGGCAGGAGGAGAAAACTTGTTACAGAACGGTTCTAAAACGCCTGAAGTCGAACTCGAATGTCAGTGAATTATTAAACCCGATGAATCATTTCTCAGGTATGACTTGTATCACAGGCGTAAAAACATAAATCCGTGATCTGGTTCTTGTTGTGCCAGCTGGCTCGCTGTCACGGCTGAATGAGACAGATACGGGTTAATGTTTGGCTAAAAGGAGCCTTTCGGTTTCTGATAGCGAATTTTTAGATTACAGGGTGTAAACCTGAGATCACGCTTGTGTTTTCAGGTTTTTCTTCAGCATGTGTTGAGGTGCAACAAGTCACAGCGTTGCTGACCTTTAAAAATGATCAATTTTACATTATTATGTCTTCATTGTTGCTGCTTAAACAGACCTGTTCTTTATCTGCAGCACTTTAACAGCTTATAAGTTACTACAGGTATTAGCACCAATCTACTTATGAGATTTTTTTGAGATTGGAGTCGTTTCAAGACGCCAGGTATCCTCTTTGGTCTCTGCTCCACTCAGACTAGCCGTTAGCTCGTCAGTCTGGTCACAAATAACTTATTTCTTCAAACCGAAGTTCATCAAACAGCTTTTACATACAGAAAAAAATCCACAAAACCCCACTTTAAAATATCTGAACTATGCTTTATGCTTTAATTTGACTCTAATTTTCACCTCTTTGTATTTCAAGATTTAAAGTAGCTTTTTAAAAATGAGCTATCATTAGAAAATTATATAAAAAGGTTAACAGATTGCTCAGACAATTCAACAGCTGAATAAGAGTCAAACGTCTACTTTTAACTTTTAATGCATTAAAGAAATGTAATAAAGGATATGTTTGTTTTTACATTACTGCAGTAAGATTTTACTGTTTTGTGTTTAAAAACTTAACTTTAGCAAAAAATAAAAACAGATTGCAGCTAAATTTGTTGTTTTGCTTTTTTCTTTTTTCTGTTAAAAGTAGTTAAAACATCCAAGCAATCAGTGGTATTCCTTTTTGTCATTATTGAGGATGTGGTTGTCTGAATTCGCCGAAACTAGAACTGACAGAAATAACTGGGGATTTTTTATTGTTTATTGTAGGCGGCGAACCCATTAAGTACCCTGTAATTACCATGCAAGTAACCCCATAAATAACATGTAATTACCCTGTATGTACCCTCATATATACTGTGTAAATATCCAGTAATTGCCCTTCGTGTACCCTGGTAAATAACCGGTGTGCACAGCCGTAAGTTCTCTGGAATTACACCGTAAGAACCGTGTATGTACCCTGTAATTATCCCTGCAAGTACCCTTATTATCCCCGTTTCCCTCCATCACAAAAACCTTCAGATAAATAGAAAGGGATGATGAATATGATGATAGTTTTAAAAATGTTTCAGCACAGAATGCCGAATTCTCTTTATGCTGAAATTGTTTTGTGAAGATGCCAATAAGTTTCTGATGCGTGATCAAGAAAACTTATATTGGGGCAGAGGCTCCAGTAAAATGGCTCCGGTAACGCCTGTGGTTCCTGCATCATTATCAGGAATGTACGGGCCGCTCAGCTTTCATGTGACGGAGTAACAGAGTTGTTGTCACCGGGAAAAAGAAAAACAAAATGAAAGTCACCTGTTACACAGGACATCTCCGTGGTGCTGATGTCTCTCTTTATTGTGGACCTTTTCTTCTCCATCACCTCATATGGATCTGAAATATGAAGAGTTCAGACACACGGATTAATCTCCTGCGGCTGCAGAGTCACCTCCACCCGTTCGACCAGCAGTCCGGTCCTGACTGACCCAGGATGTGCGGCAGGTACGTGAAGGGGACCGGCTCGCTCTCCATCTGGTCCGAGATGCGACGCAGGACGACGTCGACGTCGACCTCCTGGATGAGGTTCTGGTCCTGGTAGGGCGGCGTTTTAAACACGATGGCTATCTGTCGGTGCACGTCCGTCTGGGCAAACTCTCCGTTCGCCTTCCACGTTCCTCGCTTGAACAGGATCTCTATGTCATCTGTGGGTTGGCAGAAAGAGTACAGAATCGTGCTATTATAAATAATAAAATAAAAAGAGGGAATTCCAGCAGGTTTGAACAAAAGCGACAAGACTTCTTCTCAGTTTGAACAAGTATCCATTTCTGTGTCAATTTCTGAACAATAAGATAAAAGACAAAAAGCAGAGGGACTTATTTCAGTGGTGACCAATCCTGGTCCTGGAGGGCCACCATCCTGCATGTTTCAGTTGTTTCCCTGATTTTCAGCAGGTCATCAAGTTCTGCAGCAGCCTGTTAATCTCTCAGTCATTCAAATCAGGTGCATCACAGCAGAGAAACATCTAAAACCTGCAGGACGGTGGCCCTCCAGGACCAGGATTGGACACCATTGGCTCATTCTACTCTTCATCAAGTCTTAAAAATCACAAATTACCAGAACAACCCTCTGGTTCCTGTCACATTAACCCTGCCTACATCTTAGTGTAACAAATAATCCAAATTACAGATAATACATTCCTAATCGACAAACAGTTTTAATGCAAACACTGTTAAAACAGTAAACACTGGCGATGTTGGTTCTAATAGTCTTCAGATTAGTAAAACACGTAAAAGGCTATGACTTCTGTAAAAATGTTAGTTTTTTTATTATTAAACTAATCTTAGGCACCAATAAACACGCCTAAAAAGGCACCAGAGTTTATCTAGAAGTGGTATCAGGTGAAGACTGGAAAACAGTTTTGTTTTTTGTTTTTTTGGAGGCAAAACACAGAAGTGCCGCAATAAAGAGGAATTACATTCAACTAAAGACACTCTGCTTTTTCAACAGAAACCCTGCTGGTAGATCTGTCCTTTGTGTCAACTCAAACAAAAACTCCAGCATCGTTAAATAACTCTGACGACAGAAAAGAACGACGCGTTTGTGTGTCTGCGGGGTGTGTGTGTCAGATACCTGAAGCTCAGGTATTTGTGTACAGAGTGTGTGAACTTTTAAGCATCTCCGCTGGAAGTTTTACCTTTCTGCACTTTGTCACAGAGCATGTAGACCTCAGTCTTGCCCCGGCAGGACCCTCGACACAGATTCAAATTGCAGATCTTCAGCTCTGATGTCGTTGTGGCCTCTTTAAGGAAAAAATAAATAAAAAAAGACAGGGCATGAGAATCAGGAAGTTGAATAATAGCTTTGGTGCGTGTGGTTGGTTCTACTGTGACCGGGAGCTATCAGGAAGTGTTATGCAATCCCTTACTTTTGTCATAAATCGGTTTGGAGACGATCGGGCTCAGGAAGTCTTTCCTGCCATCCTCCCACTCGAGCTCGCACTGAAAACACAGACGAACCGAGTTCATGTCTATGTCTTCGATGCCCTTAGTGAAACCGGCTGAAGGAGAGGAGGAGACGGACGTCAGGCAGGGGGTGTCGGATCGATCAGTCACACATGTAAACTGTATTTGTGTGTGTGTGTGTGTGTGTGTGTGTTCAGCTCACTTTGAAATGGGTCTATATTGCGGCTTTTCCTCTTCTGAAGCGAGACGTCCAGCTCCTTCCTCCTCACACACTGAATGCCAAGATTGGCAAAGCTGCGCGTCAAAAAACATAAAAATACTTTTATGTTGAACAATTTGTGTTGAAATGATGAAGTAAGATTCGTGTTTGACAGAAATTAAACAGCTGGTTACCCGTGACGCCGGTTGTTATTGGGATTGAATGAAACCACACAGATGCCAGAGTCAGGGGGGCAGTCTTTACCCACAAGGCAGTGGGGGTGAGGCCGGTGCGGGAGGTCCTTGGTTACCAAGGAAACGGTGATGCTGACCTTCTTTATGCAGTCAATGGGACCCTGAATCTGAACGAGTGAACAGGACGAGAAAAATACATGAAGGAAAATCAGAAAGGAGGGCAGAAAACTCGACTTTGTCCTCGCTAAATTTACGTCGCTCACCGGTGAGCGTGAGAAACGCAACAAAACAAGAATATGAAAGGAAACAAGAAAGGAAAACATGCAGCAGAAACTTAGGCTGAGCTGCAATTCAGCATAAAAAAAATCAACTCAGATAAGCTGCTTATTTTATTTATAACAAGTTCCTAAAAAGGCTGCACTGGTTATTTCTCTTTTTAATAGAAGCCCAACACCTAATTCATGTACCGTCATGAATTATTAATTATCTTAACAGCAAACGTGCCTGAAGATGATCTAAACTGTCAATTAGTGAAACAGATGCTGGCTTAATTAAAACAGTTTCATTTTTAGCTCAAATCCTAATAATCTGTCGATTCAGTTATTCTGTTTTTGAGCTAAATGTTGTGTAGTGTAATGTGTCGTTTTTATTCTGTTTTACTGTTATTTCATTATTATTTCTCAGAATGAAAATGGCCATAACACAACTGTAACAACATTTAATAATAGTTGATTTTATTTTAATATCTTGTTGGGCTTCACTGTAAAACAAAATGCACAATTTAAAATGACATAAAGAAGCAATTTTATCTAATTCAAACACAAATATGTTAAAGTATTATGAAGTTAGGTTAATCTAAAGTAAAACAAGCACATGATTGAGTGTTTGTTAGTACAGAAACAGGGGATGAACCCTGAGTGTTGAGGGCTGGGATTTGTGGGGACTTTCTAATTGATTCTTTCAGCCCACATCCTCTCAGCCCCACGCTTTTTGTTTTTTTGCGCCCGTCTCTGTTCAGGGGTACACATCAAACACGATCAGCTTGTGGTTAAAACCTTCCTAACCGTCTGCGAGATGAAAACTCCCCGAAACCAAAACCAAACGCGTACCTCTACGGTGGGCTGGGTCTTGTTGTTGTCGGTGCTGGACACCCCCATGATGCTGCCGGCCGAGCGCCCCTCGCACTCATACCGAAACCTCATGCCCCTGTCCTTGGGCTCCTCCACCACCACCAGCCGGGGCTTTTCCAGGAACTTCTCCAGCAGGTCCGTGTCGCCTTGGCTCTGAGAGGAGACCGGACCTTTCTGGGGCAGCGAACACGAGGAGCCCAGGCCTCGGCCAGAGGAGCTGACGTGGGACGGATGGGTCGACGACATCTGTTTGGAGGCGCTAACTCGCCGCTGCTGTAACAGGAAGTTGGGCTGTGGGGAGGGGGAAACCATACGTTTAATTAATTCGCTTTCAACTTAAACAGTCTCAAAAACATGAAAACTGGAAGAGACAGAAAAAAAACCCCAAAACATTAATCCTAAGACGATATCTTCCTTCTTTGTTTCAACACTCTCTGGGTTTTTGCAACCACATTGTTGACTCTGACCACAAGTTTTCTTAACAAACTTTAACCAGAAATTTCAGCCTGACTAATATTAGGTCAATTTCCTGACTCAGGATTTCCTCATATTACTTCGGGGCAAAATTTCCAGCAACTTTCTTTTAAAATTTTGGAGCTCTTGTGATTTCAAAAGAAAAAAAAAAAAAAAAGAGGACTGCCATCAAGCTTTAACGCACAGTTCTGTGGTCGTTAATTTGAGTGTTTGACCTTAGTGCAGCTTTATAAGTCGATTTATTTACAAAGTTTAATCGCTAACTTAAAAAGAATTCACCGTTATCGAGTTGAACTCTGTGGCCTGTGAATAGCTGGGGTTTCAAGTCATGTTTCGGCTCGTTTAGCTGGTCACGTTTGTTTCATTTAAACTGTTTTTTCCAGCTCTCATAAAAAAAAAGTAACAGGAGAAAGTACCAAACGGCACAAAGCAGATTTGTGCAGAACTGTTAACCACCACCTCGGTTATGTTGTGAGAAAGGAGAGGTGCTTAGAAACCTACCACACTAAAAAAAGTTCATGGAGAAAAGTTTTCAGCTTGACTGATGGCTGGCTTTCCCCCCTCCCCTCCGGTCAGTGAACGCACCATAGCTGAGCTGCTAATCAGCATGTCATTGGTGTGTAGGTGTGTAGGAAGCAGTCAGAAAGAAAGTCAAAAGAAACAGCTACATAAAGAAAATATGCACTCAACTGTTCAATTGCTCATTAAGACAAATAGCGAATCAGCCAATCCCACGGCAGCAACTCAGTGAATTTCTGCTTCTAGTGGAGAAGACGACTCGCTGAAGTTCAAAACGAGCATCAGAACGAGGAAGAAAGAGGATTTAAGCGACTCGGTTGTTGGGTGGCTGGTCTGAGTCTTTCAGAAACTGTGGATCTACTGGGATTTTTCATGCACAACCATCTCTGGGGTTTGCAGAGAATGGTCCGAAAAAAGAGAAAGCATCCAGCGAGCGGCAGCTGCGTGGACGAAAATGTCTTGCTGACGTCAGAGGAGAGTGGGCAGAGTGGTTGGAGATGACAGAAAAAGCTGAAATTACCACTAAGATGGGTTACAGCAGCAGAAACCAACACCTGGTGCTGCTCATATCAGCTAAGAACAGAAAACTGAGGCTACGGGTCGCACAGACTCAGTCTCTGTGGACGATATGTCTGCTGGTCATGAAGGCTGAGGGTCCCAGTTTAAGCACTTAAATTGAGAGTAAAGCAGACAGCATGCCACAGGAAGAACGGATGGCAGAAAAGTTGCTCTGTTTAATCTTACAACCTCCATCCGTCACCATCTGCTGGATTTGGAAACATTAGAAACCTGCTGGAAAACTTTGAGCCAAAAAAAATAATAAAGGGGGTATAGACTAACTTGGAAATAACACAGAAGCTGCTGTTACGGGTAAAAAACAACCAAATAGTCCGCACTTATAAAGAGTATTTTTAGCCTCACCCAGTTTCTGTAATGCACTTCTCAATTCCCCATTCACACGCACCCTCATCCAGGGCTTTCTATTATATATTTACATTTATTCTCACTTATACAGCAACAATTATGTTGCCCACTGCAGGGTTGGGGAATTGAACTCCCAATCTTCCAGTTAGAAGGCAACCACCCAACCACTGGATCAAACCTGCCCCCAGTTAGCAATGCTAATCAAGCTAAAACGCCAATAAAAGACGTTAAAGACAGTTTGAACATGTCAGCATCAATCAATACCTGACAGCACACGAACAGACACAATGCAATGTTACCTCTGATCTAAATATTCATAATTAATAAATAACGGCTTGTTAAATGACGAAGCGTACGTTGGCGCAGGTCTCAGTCATCCAGGAGGCGACGGTCCTGAGTGGGTCAACAGAAGACAACAGGTCGACTTGTCTTGTTTCTTCGGGACGTTTCACCTCTCATCCAAACGGCGTCTTCTGCTCAGACTGCGGGTCGGGATTCCCAGGTTTATGGTGAAACGTCTTCAAGAAACAAGACAAGTCCAGCCGACTTCCTACTGAGCCACTTAGGATTACAAAGTGTAGTTGCAACAAAATGAATGAAGAACTTAGTCTAATATTTCATATTAAATCAGATATTTTATTGTAAAAGATGTTGAGAAGGACTAATCTGAGCAGATGTACTGTAATTCTTTAAAGTTGGGTTTTATTTGTACAAACTCCTCTGTTCAGTACCCTGGAGAAAGGGTTTATTATTAATAAAGTCCAAATTTTAACAACAGGAAAACATATATATTCTGTTAATTATTGTTCTAAGAGAAATCTGAATTTACAGGTCAGAGCTGTACAAAAACCGTCAATCGGAATTGGCCGACAAAACTAAAATCGGTGCGCAAGTTTAGACAAATCAGGAAAAACTTCAGTTCTTACACATTTTGTGTGTTTTCAGTTTGTAGAAAACAATTGTGTAGATAGAAAAATAAATATTCTTCGCTCACTGTGAAACAGCATCAACGTACAATCAGAGAAAATGAAAAGCACAGTCAAGCAGCAGAACTATTATAGCAACTACTGCAGTGAAACCTAAAAGTCAAACTGACTTTCTTTTTCGTACATGTGCTCTTCAGCCCCTCTTCTTTCATCTGATTGTGTTATTTTTGTCGTTACACCACAGACCACCAAGCTTTTCCGCTCCCACTCGCGCTCAATAACTTTCTTTTCGCTCCTTTTTTCGTTTCATTCTCTTGATTGACTCCTGAGCCCCTGGTGGGTTCTCAATATAAGAGAAGACACCGACAACTCAAGTTTGATTTGAACAGAATACGTACGATCATACCTGCAGGGAACAAAGAGTTAAGGAAGCCGACTCTGCTGTGAGGCCTTAATCAGATTAAAGAGACGCTCCAGAGATCCGAGCAACGCCTCAAGCATGAGATCATCGTTTACAACATCCCATCAGGCCGCAGACGTCCACGCGGGGAGTACCTCTTCATCGTAAAACACTGGACCCAAACAAAAGGCCTGGCAGTCAGAGAAGAAGAAACAGGAAGTCGCCTTCAGCTTGTCGTTAACCAGCCAATAGCAGAAGCGACGCGGGGAAGAAGAAGAAGAAAAAAAAAAGCGGCGACCTTCAACCTCTGGTGGGCTTGGCTTGTAAACAGGAAAGGGCAGAAAACTGAAAGCGGGAGTCAGGTTACACTCTCCAAGACAATGTCCTCCTCCTCCTCTCAGAAAAGCATGCTGGGAGAGAGTATCCCAAGCTTTGTGTAAAAAAAAACAAAAAAAGCTGCATTTACACACAACAGTGTCAAACCGGGTGAGTTATCAGAGGGTGAACCTGCGTTGTGTTGCCCTTCAGTTCGACCTGTCTGTGCAGGCTGCTTCATCACCGCCGTCTTATCGGGTTACAACACCTCTGATCTCAGCGCTGCCTGGAAACCACGTGTTTTCTGCTAAGAGTCTGACCAGCTGCTGCTCTGCGCGACAACAAAACCTCCAACCGCCTGCAGTCGCTGAAAAACGAACACGGGCGTCCTCTCTGACGAGATTAAAGGCGGCAGACTCATAACTCCAGCGCCAATAATGATAGTTTAGGTGTTTGTGTTGTCAAAACATGCTCAAAAACACAACAATGCTTTTAAAACCGCACATCAAAACGGTTAAAAAGCAACAAAAAGCCTCAGGTGAGACAGAGGCTAGTCTTCACGTCAGAAGATCTCGGACCAGATGTTTATAAGGCTAACATTACTCAGGTAATCCAACGTTCACTTGTTAGTTTGAGTGTGTTTCAGCATTTTAATTGAATACGGAGAAGCTGGGAAAAGCCCTTACAGCGTAAGAGTAAAAAGCCCGAATTTCCTTAATCGCTGTATTCAGGGTTAATTGACTTTACTTAACCTGATCCAGCTAAATTACCTGCTGAGTCATTTTAATAACAAAAGTATTACCTTTAAGCATAAACTTCTTTACATTTATATCACTATCCATGGCTGTTTATTATGCCCATCATGTATAATAAACACAAAGGAAACAAAATAAACAAAGAATTATAAAATGATGGCTCATAATAAAAAAGAGAATGCAACAAACGGGAGACAAATCTAGACCAATGGAGGGGAATTTTTTGATTTTTAATTTACAATTAAAGCCCACAGTTTGATTTTATTCAGCTGATGTGTCCCATGTTAATAATATAGCACCTAATTTGCCCCAAACTGACTTTCTTAATTACAGTTTTTAAACAATCATCGCCTCAAAGCAGCCTCACCTTACACGAAGTGCCTCTTGCCATCAGCACAGGGTTAGAGGTGGAGGACGGGTTCTGCTGGACGTTCCTGTGGTTCTGCCTGACGGGGGTCAGGCTGAACGGGTCAGGAGGAGGAGGAGGAGGTCCGGGGAGGGGAAGCCTGCTCTGCTCCTTGATTATTTCTTCAATTATATCTGCACAAAGAAAAACGAACAGGCTCACGCTGTGTTCAAAATGGCTGAGAGCTGTAATATTCAAATTAGGCACGATAGGTTTATAGGCCACATACGTTTATTTTAGACCGTTTCACAAATTAAAAACTTTAGACATGTTAATGAAGTCAAACCTTTATTATCGATATTTTGATGAGTAGTTTGCATCGAAGCACAGAGGCTTAAAACAAAAACAACAAAACCTCAGAGGCTGCTTTTGTTTGGGTTTACATTCATCCCGCCTCACTACACACGCCGCCGGTAAACTAGGTTAGATTCACCACTGAAGTTTAACCTGCACCGTTGCTACGGTTACCAGCAGGTAAATACACCCAGCGGTCTGATCTGGAGAGGTGGCTGTGGTCGGCTGTGTCTGACGTGTCACTAACTCGTTTCCTGATGTAGAAATGTAAACAAAGCAGCCGTGAAGTCTTCATGTCAACAACAACATTGCAAATACTTTTTGACTCATTTTGAATATTTGCATTCTGTTGGCGTAGACGCCCAGTTTTTCTAATTTGTTTGTTTCTTTTTCACGGCGACTGAACTTCCTTTATTGTTCTTTTCGAAGATGTTAAGCTTCTCACACGAGGAGCTTCCTCAATTCAAACTAAAAAAACAAAAAAAAAAAGCAAAGTGAGTTGCTCCGTTTAGCTGAACTCACTTGCAAATCGCTCTCCCTCCCCTCCTCTCCCCCCTGAGGGTCCTGGTTAACCTGTCCCAGGTGAGAAGCGTTTTGCTCGCCGGCGTGGAGGTGGGAATCAGGCGAAACTGACCAGAGCTGGACCAGGATCCCAAACAACCCTCAGGAGGGAGAGTGAATGATTTGCTCGTGAGCTCGTGTAAACAAAGCAACTCGAAGACTGACTTTATAGCTCCGAGCGCCACACTTTTCAGCTTTTCAAAACGACAGGAAAAAAATTTAACTCTTACTCCCTGATGGCTGCATCTATTTAGGTTTTAAACTGTGAACAAATGGAGCAATCTGAATATGCAAACCAGGGGAAATTCGCCAATTTCGCAAACCATTTTGAATCTTTTTATATTCATGCTGTCAAATATGCGACAAAATAATAAAACTTGGTGTAGATTCTATGCTATAACATTTTTAAAGGATGACGTTTGTCACTTTCAGATGTTTGTTTTCGTTTTTTAAAAAGATTTGTTGCACACTAGTGAGAATTTATTTCTGCTTTGGATCGAGGTTTACTCGGGACACAAGTGTTGACGATCAGCAATGTGTTTCTTTGTGTATTTTGAGTGTGAAACTAAGAGAAAACGACGCTCACCGAAGTCCGGGCTGTAGGGGGAGCGGTGTGGAGGGGAGCCCGGCAGGAGTGCGCTCATCCCCGGACTGGGTGTTGGCTCCTCTGCGATGACAAACCACACGTCTGAGGATACGGTCAGTTTACACAAAACACCACATAAATGAGCTTTACACCTACCGGAGGTACTCTTAAAAATGTCCATGTCTTTCATCGCATGAGTTTGAAGAGAGGAGGTAAAAAAAACAAACTCCGACGTCGTGCCTTTTGAACTCTTTCCAAACTGGGTTAATCCAGGAATTAGTCGTATCCGCTCGACGAGAAAACCGACTACGCGTCTCCAAAACAGTTCCAGTCGGTTCACACCCCTGCTTCGAGTGTTAGTCTGAGTCCAGAGGACGTGTCGGACAACTTTGAAGCCATGTGTGGCCGACGGGGTTCGGATGATGAAGCTCGCTTTAGTTTTAGTTCCGCAGCGGCTCTCTCCGATTGGCCGCTGAGCTGCGCGGAAATCCCCGGAGTGTTACGTCACCTCCCCGGCGGGAACCCCCCTCCAGGACCGGCAACTGCTTACAGGCGGCGTTGCCAGACAAACGATAGTTATCGTATCTATATGGTAGTTTTTAAAAACAGGCCAAATGTGCGATAGTTTTAGAAATTCGTGTTCTGAAAAAGAAAAATCGTTTTAACCCACCACGCAACGAGCGGAAAAGGTATCCCCTCAATTCGCTACTCCAGTTTGTGTCAAAATACGACAGTTTTAAAGCGGCAGTACGATGTTTCGTCATTTTCTATCTGGCAACCTAGGCCGCAGGTTTCAAACGCAACACTCGACCTGAATATACATCTTCACCTTAAAATGGACTCGTGACACATAAAAGGAGGTTTTTTTTTTCTTTTTCCATAACCTAATCTGAGCGCACGTTTCGGTGGTTTTTGACCTCTCTTCACCACACATGCAAAAATTAATCTAATATTCAAATTAGCTCCGTATCAACCCGCACACATGCAGTAAACTAATGTAGCTTTCCCAGCTGGGGTTTTATAATATAATATATAGGTCTCCCCTTTCACGTTCCCTCTACATTAAAATCTCTCATCTGGACCAAAAACCCTGGCCGCATGTCCTTAAAATGACTCCTCGAAGACCACAGAAGGAAGACCTTGTTTCACCTGCAACAGGCGCGTGCAGTTAGGAGGTGCAGCAGCGACACCTGCCGGCCACATAGAGAAACAAAACATTTAAAGGAAATTGAAAGCGAAAGTCGAGGCGTTTAAAGGAAACACTGACTCAGCACTGAACAGAAATTAGATGACAGCCAGAAAACTGTAGCTTTTAGTTGACTTTTAGGCATTTAAACCACCTAACATGCAATGATGTTTATAAAAAAGGCCAATTAAATGTGATCAAAACCTTTAAAATCTATATTCTAAGCAGGCATTTTTTAGTTTTAAATACACAAAGAACGAGGCTTTTTTTCTGCACGTTTCTTAAAGCCTAGCTACATCCTGAACATACCATTTTACAGAAAAAAACAAATGCATTATTTAAACAATTAAAATAAGCAATATGCTCTGCTTCAGGCATGACAACCATCAAATTAATAGGATCTCTTGTCAAATTCAGTCCAAGGAAACGTGCAACTGAAAAATCTGTCTTTCCAAATAAATCAAATTAAATGAGATTACGGAGCCATTTTCTGTTTCGCCCGTGCACTAAATAAGTTTGGAACTTTGCGCCGTCGTTACTCGTCTATACCTGCAGCCCCGTGGGAAAGATTTGTTACCTAATTGTTCAAAATTAACCGGCACAAACCTGAACATCAGTTTGTGCCGGTGAATAAAAACGCCTAAAGGAACCATGACAAGTCAGTCAAATTAAATTTATTGCCTAAACCTTTTTTAAAACAGTATGACACACTAAACTCAAAATTTAACACCCCCCTCAACTTCAATTCAGTTTACATACAGCTGATTGTTTTTGTTTTCTTTTAATGTTCAACTTTAATTTACTTTTTAAAACTGTAAACATAAGTGTTAAGAGCTGTCATCTTTGGGATCTCAGACTGAAGGCCGTTCACTTTGTTGTTTAACAGAATTTATAAAGGAAGATAACCGGGCTCGGTAATTCTTTCTTCTTCTTCTTTTGAGATTGTTAAAGCACACAAATTAGATTTCCTGCAACATCCATAGAAACTAACATAAAAAAAGTCAGTTCCATGCAAAAATATTGTTCTTAAACATTAAAAACTAGGAGTAAAAATTGAAAAACAAAGCGTTGCATAGACAATTTAAATCACACTTAATTTTTTTTTTTCACTATAAACATGAATTTTCAAAAATTTAATATGCATTGACATGGAACCCTTTTCAAGATTTACAGCACTCAAAAACAAAAAAAAACAAACAACAAAACGAGACACTAATTCTTCCAGCACATATTTGACCTTCTGTCACGGTGATCTGAATTTTGGAGGCGATTTAAAAATCAGATTTGCAAATTATCAGCTGCTAAACAGATTCGACATTCTTAAACACAAGTCTGTACAGTTCGAGGACATACAAAAGAATGTTTTAGTGACTGAAAAACAAAAAATTAAGTCATTGAAATAATTAATATATTTATATTAATACCAACAAGGCTGTTATATATTTTTTTCTGTTCAAGTCTAGAACAATAACCATTGTTAAAATTGAGTGTAGTAGTCATTGTCTCGAGGGTAGTGCCCTTCAGGGTCGTCCGTCGAGTCTCCGGTCACCGCGTCTCCTCCTCCAGTGTGACTCGGGGATCTTTCCAGTTTCCTCCAACACTACACACCGGTTTCCGGGAAACTTGGAAACACGGCGCTCACATGGAATGAAAGGAAAATTTCACAAGGAATCCACACAAAGAACAAAAGCCGCACTTGGCCTGTTTCTTCCCTGTATTCATGGAGGAAAAAAAAAAAAAAGAAGTAGTATCTGTGACCTGTTCCCCTCCCAACATCAAACTCCAAGACACCGTTACCCTCTGAAAAAGAAATCATACAGAATACAGTACGTCACGTTTTGTTTTACTTCACTTGAACTGCAGAACGAGAGGGTGGGGGTGGGTGGGGAACAGAAATAAGAATTTACCAAGTCTACACTGAATATATTTCTCTGCGGAGCCACAGAGAAATCAGAAGGAACAGTTAAACTGCTATTTTTTTTCTTTTCTTTTTTCTTTTTTTTTTTTTTGGAGCGGCGTCCATGACAAATAAACAACCATTCACCTCCCCCTCCACACACCCTGCTTCCTGCTCTATTTCCACAAGTCCTCTTCGCCCCAACAGTCAGGGCCACGAGGGGAGGGGGAGACAAGTGAAAGGTCTCGCTTAATCGTTCTTCTTCTCTCCTTCTGGTTTGTCTGTGATGGCGCCGGCGGACTCTGCCGTGTTGTTCTGAGTGTGGTCCACCCCGCTGGTGCCGAATTCGTTCACCCTGTTGGGATCCACCCGGTAGATCCAGCGCTGGTAAAGGTAGATGAAGAACACCACATCTGCAGGAGAGCAAACAGGTCCATCCAGTCAGAAACAAGAACAACCCTGAGACAAAGATCTCTTTGTTTTAAAAACCTAAATCAAATGAAGCTAAACTTTGTTTTTCAGGATGTTCTGTAGAATAATGCACTGCTGAATACAGAATTAAGAGTTCAAAACTACAATGTTGCATCAACTAGGAAAGTTGAAACTAAATGCAGCATACAGACAGGACTCATCAGGCGCAATCATTTAATTAAAAAGGCCCAGCATTTCTTGAAGGAACATACATCAACCACTGCCTTTCACGCCAATGTTTTAAACCAGGATCATCTTATGAGAAATTAAAGTTACACCCATTTTAGTCAAAACTTGTAAATTACGTTGTGTGCAATCTGATGATGTTGCGACATCTTGTAAGATGTGTAAGCGCTTGGAGAATGTGTTGAGAGTCGTCAAACTTTAGCCCAACATCTGTAAATCTGACAAAGTCGTAGTCATTTCCGTGTTGGCTAAAGTAGCTCAGCTGTGGCAGCCGTCTTGATGGAGCTGACTCCAACAGTTAATCAGTTGTAGATGTACGTCCAATGATTACTTTCTTGTGAGTTTCACAAAACAAACACTACAAGCCAGGACTGGGATGTCTTCTGCCCGACTAGGTGTGATTTCTGAATGGCTCGAGGCGTCATGGGTTAAGGTCGAACTCAGCCCGCCACTGATACACTTTTGTGCCACCAAGCAAGGTAATAATCCGACTGCTTTGGGGAGACTGGGTGAATTTACCAAGTAAAACCCTCCAAACAAAGTATCTGAATCCAACCTGAGCTGTTTTTACGCCTGCAGCCCGGACATAAGCTTTGTTTACACCCAACTGTCGAGCAAACTTAAACATCTGAAAAATTACTATTTATAAAACATTCATCAGGGTTGTTTTTCCAGTCAAGAACAAATAAAGCAAGCTGAGTTGTCAGGTGATGATATTACAAGTGGCTGTAACTTAATAATAGTTTCACAGGCACAAAAAATGCCATAACAAAGAAAGCAAAATTAAGAAAAAAAAATGTTTTTTTTCCAGCTGGGAATTATGTATTATCTCTTTAAAGTTAACAAGAAATATCCATATGAAAAAGCTTTTTTCAAATTGTGTTGAGTGTTTTTGTTTCCCAACAGTCTTTTTTGAATATTTAATTTGAAAATGAGAATTAAAACGCCAACTTTTCTGTTCCTAAATAAAACAGACTGTTGGATGTTGCTCAAGTTGGATGTTCATACAACTGATGCTATTGTTATTTATCACAATAGCCCAATTTCTGAGAATAGATCCAGTACAAACATTTATTCTGCACACTTACGGCATAAGATGCAGTCATCTGACACTAGAGGGGGTCAGAGGATTGGCTACAGCAAACAATGTGACACACTCCAGATGAAAATAGTGATTCGAACAGTTGGTCTGAGATATTTGAAGCTGAAGAGAAATAGTTGTGCACTTCCTTTTTTTAGTCAGCGTTAGAACAGAACAAACAGAGCATAGCTTCCTTTAAACAAACCACAAATCCTTTTGAATTAACCGTCCACCCACTTTGGTTCCTGCCACGCGAAACAATGAGTCAAATCCTAAAACACCTCCGGTAAAAACACGGCATCCACACAGGAAACGACAGAAGACAGCAGTGGTTTTAATAATTAATGTGTTTTTCAGGGAAGACTCACCATCTCTGAGGCATCCTATCCTGTACATCATGGGCATCTTGATCACAAAGGCAAACAGGTCATCAATAAAGGTATTGAGAGCCTTGTAGGTGAGCATCCTCCATGGGAGGTGAGCTACAGATTTCATTTTGTAGTTGATGAATAGTTGTGGCGTCATCGTAATGAAGCCTAAAAGGCAAAGCAGAGGGTTATACGAACAACTCCACAACCGGAGGCAGTAAAATAACCAGAGGGCAACATGACTGAGTGTGCTTATATATCTAATAATGAACAGTGCACTAGTTTAGGCTCCGGGGATTTGGCTGTGTAACCATGATGCAAGTATAGGAACATGAGGCGTTAGAGATGAGCTAATCAAGAGAGGCAGAAACTTATCAGGCAAATCTTTGTTCTTTAAAACAAAGAATCAGCTAAACACCATCTCTCAGCACATTTTCTAGTAATTTCACATTTTACTGAGCTTCAATGGCTGCAAGTACATTTAATGTTTTTAGATTTTAACATGGGAGTTGTAGTTCTTAGATAAGTACGGGTTTATAAAAGAAACAACAGTAAAGTGTGGATTCAACGTACTCATTAATGCCTGGATCGTGGATAATAAACTTGGACATTCTTTACAACAGAGAGGACGAAACAACAAATGAAATGTAATAAAATAACGTGTGTGAGTGCGTCAGAGTAACTTACCAAAGGTTAACAAGAAGCCGTAAAGCATGCTGAGTACCCATGAGTACCAGCCTTTGTGCTCTACGTAAATTAAACTGTAGATGGCATAGCAGCCAAACAGAGGATAAAGCAGCCAGGACAAGTACCTGAAGGCCATCTGTTAAGACAACAACAGAGGAAAGACGTGGGTCAAAGGGGACAGTCCACGTGTTGACAGCTTGTATTTAAACATGTCCTCATTGTTTTTGTGATTGGATCCTAAATTATAAACACATGAATGACACACAGCGAACCGAACAACAAAGAAAACATCAGCTGGTCTATTGATGTTTCTGTAAAATCATCAACCCAATTAATGACCCGACCTACATTATTCTCCAGACATAATTTGTGACGGATTGCCGAGCTGCTATATTGGCCGTCACAGCAGAGATAAACGGTGCCAGTATGTTTGGATCTGTAGTCAGTCGTGTCCACTTGTGTCTGAATTACTCAGGACACATTAACACCAACACAGATTCATGTGAGATACTCTTTATACCAGTGGTTTCCAATCTTTTCAGCTTCTGAACTACAAAATTAGACTAGTTACCCCAAATATCTATGGATAGAGTCCACAAAATAGCTAATAGCTCAATCAAACAAGGGCCTAATGACAACACAATCTACACTTTTCATGTCTTGCAATATATATGGCAAAATCTGCTACTGCCAGTTATTTTACATTTCATTTTATTTCTGGAAATCAACTCATGCCCCCCTCAACTTGATGTTGCATGACCAACTTTAGGAACCACTCCTTTTTTAATACAACTTCAAAGCTAGTATGTTTTTCCCCCTCTGTCAAGCAACTCTTATTTTACATAGTTTTACCTTTCAAATTCAGATTAGACAGCAGTCTAAATGTGATCAGTGTCTAGGTGTGCTGCGGAGGACTGAACTTACATCGTCATAGATTTTGGTTGAGGACTCCACGTACGTTGACTTGTCTTTGAACACCAATCTCGGGATGATCCCTGCAATTTTGTTCTCTCTGTCCAACTAGAAAGAAGTCAACAAAAAGTGGTTAATGGAATGTTATGACACGCACATAAAAGTGTAAAGATGTTGTGTAAAACTGATTTTCTAAATTATGAAAACATTAAAAGTAAAATAAATCTAACAGCGCAAAAATAATATTTTTCATCATTTATTCATTGAAGGAATGAAGTGATCTTCGTTGGCCAATAATTTTAAATAAACTTAACTATTTTAGCCTAATTTTTTTTAGCCTTTTGGATGTAATAATGGTAATTGTTCTTCAAATAAATGACAACCCATAATATTTTCTGTTTTTCTTTTTAATTCTGGTTCTCTTAATATTTATTACCTTTAATGAATCATCCTAAAACACAGGCATTAGCACACAGTGCCAATAATGTTCAGTATGAAAAACGTTTTTCCGGCTTACCCTGACGTCCATGACCTTGGTGATTTTCCACAGGTCAATCAGCAGACCAATGAAGACGCTGACCTGCACCACAAAGTTGGTTTCGTTGTCCAGAATGTAGAGCAACACGACGAGAGACTGAAACACTCCAAATATAATGGAGCGTACAGAAAGTCCTTCAAGGGACTGCCTGCTGTTCCAAAACTGGATATCTGGGAGGAAGAGGAGACAAAGTAAATGAAAGTCCTCAGGAGAAAAAAAAAAAAGAAAAGTTTGACCCAGTAGCTACTTACCGTTCTTGAAAGCAAGAAACTCAAAGATGCTGTGCACAATGGAGACAACAATAGTGAGACCCAGCAGGTATGGGTTTGTTTCCAAAAGGGCAACCTATACAAAAACAAAAAGATCTGTTTGGTTTTGTTTTAACCTTTATTTACAGAGGTAATACGACATATCTCAGAGTTTAAGTTCACCGCAGAGCCCAATCAGCTACAAGACTGAGGTCTAATACAGGCTATTCTTGCCGTATTAATAAAGCTTTCCAGGGTCTGATCATACTGGACAAATCAAATCAACTCAGATATATTTTAAATATAGGCAAATAAAGACCAGACATCTCTATACAGAGTCATTAACACATTGTTGTAATAGAATGTAATTAAACTGATTATGCCAAATTACATATCATTTTACTTATCTTACTACATTGTGGTTACTGTGAATTTATTTGGGACATTAAAGTAGTACTTCACTGTGCTACTAGTCTCTAGCAATGGCGACAAGTTGGTGACTCAAAACTGTGAGAAAACGGCAACAAAATAGGCAAATCTTTAGTTGCAGTTTCACTGAACTCTGAGACAAGAGACCAGCTGGACATGCAGAAGCGTTTTGAGCAGCCAATTCTTGAAATTCATGGCTTATTTTTGACTGCATGGGTTGTATTCTAGGCCGTGCACTATGTTCTGCTGCCATCATTGTACTCTCCTTGGAAGTTGTTCCCACATTCATGATTTAATCTGCTGGAGTACACTTCTGAAATGAAGACAGGCAGATTTGGACCAGGTGTGGTTTTTAAGACCTGAATAATGGACTCAAATGTTTTCTGTCGGAGGAGAGATCACGCGTAGATGTCAAAATACACCTGAAGAAACTGAGACTCCCTTGAGAATGCCAATCGCCAGCTAGTCGCAGCCCAGTGACACGCTACATTTATTTTTGCAGCTCAGCTCAAAAGGCTTAAAAAGTGTGCCTCGTACCACTGCATTGGCGCCCTCGAGCACTCACCTTAACAGAGTCTTGGTCTTCATCAGATTGCTCGTAGGTGTCCTCGGGTAGGAAGTTCCAAGGGGAGCGAGCATTTTGAGCGGCGTACAGCTGCCAGCGCCACAGAGACAGCGGGCAGTAGTTGAGACGCAGCGGGAGTTTGGTCAGGCTATCGTTAATGGGATAATAGTCTTTCTGAAGGTTCCAGTAGTCATTGAAATAAACAATGGGGTAGTAGTCACCACTGACTGCATCAAACTTAACATCTAGTAACAAAAAACAAATAAAAGAAAAATGTCAGACATGATTAAATGTGATTATCTGGGACATTAAAACACTGTAAAACAATTTCCCAGAAACTTACATTGGTCTAGAGGAGGCGGAACTGAGCCTTTTACCCAGGCTGTGTGGTCATCTACCATATTGATGGTGAGGTTTGGATGCCAGTGGGAGATGACCTCCACTGGACCGTGGCTCTCCGCTCGCTGCGACAGAACAGTAAAGCAGACAAATCAGGGCAAACAGTAAACAAAGTCACTCAAGACAGAAAAGAAAAAAATAAAGTTACTTTTGGTGCAAAAACACAGCCTGGTCATGCTCTAATTTTGCTTTTTAGAGGACCATAACCCTTTGTCTGTGCTTATAAACAAGTTGTATTTTGAACAAAGCGTGTTATGGACATCTTATTGACAGATGGACTTTTGTTTTAAACACCTAAGAAAATTTTCTCAAATTGTGTGAAAAGGGGCATCACACTTCTGCAATGTCTTCTTTTCTTATAAATAATTTGACACTGTTTGAAAAATGGTAACTTTTCTTTTTTTAAACAACACTGAAGCAACAAAAACTAAATTACTTCAAACTGCTGAGGCGGACTGGACCGATAAAATCAAGCCATCATACTTTCTGTATTTGAGAGATTTAATAACAGTGCAATCTTAAAAAAATTATTAATAATAAAAAAAATCTATTAACCTTAATCATCTCTGGATCTGCTTCTGTCTCTCCTGTGAGCAGATTCTTGGTTTTTAGAAACTTTCTTCTCTTGAATTTATTCAACACTGATGGAATGAAAATAAAAGGTTAACACTTTGAAATGATCAGATATTATTTAAACGTATTAACTTGTGTTGTTGTGTATTTTTGGAGGTACATACTTCTTGTTGAATGGACTGTTGCCAGCCTGCGATACTGTCCCTTGCGTTTGGGGTCTGGGTGGAATCCACTTTTTGTGAAGTAGATATGTATGTAAAGGGAGCCGTTCTGCTGGACCTTCTGCAACAAGAACACCAAACAGGAGGAGACACATTCACATCTTCTACCTTCATTGTACTTTATCAGCAGGTAACATCCATAATCTATTGTAGTACCATTCTAAAAGAATGCTACCGTCTGTCACATTTCCTCATGCAGCACCTCCCCATAAATCTGAGTAATCCCCTACCTCTGGGATGTCTAACTCCTTATAGTTCTGGTAGCAGCCATCTCCATTCTCCCCCGTGTTCCAGTCTCCATAGACCAGGTCCCGGTGGAACCAGAACAGGGCATCTGTGTTGTTGAAGTCAGAGAACACCTCCTCCTGGGACACGTACACGTACAGGTCCTGCAGGAACGGGAATAAAAGGTGTTTATCATATTACAGTGTCAGGAGAGATTGAGTTGGTCTGAGCACAAGGTAACACTCAGACACAGCCGATTACTTTAGGGGATCAGAATATTAGCGATGTTTAGGAATGAAGGTCTTGAATTCATCTGATAATGTTTAACACTCAATGATGGGCTTTCCAAGCAGGGAATAATGTGTCACAAAAAATAATTATGCAAAACAAAAAAATACATGGACATATATAGAATTATGTACATAAAATACAAAAAAAAATCTGATTTTGTATTTTAGGTTGTTTTGTCATTTAGACATTTGCAAATTACTCCTGAATGCATTTGTCTTGGTATTTCCAGATTCACTCACTGATTTCTGTCTTAATTATTTCATCTAGGTTTTTAAAAAACACATTTATTCATTTTATTGTAGCCCTAAAACCAAAGTGGTGGAGAGGATCGGTGTGGTACCATGAGGGTGTCTTTGGGGAACAGGTTCCTGCTGGGTACTCTGGGGGCGCCTGCTGGTGTGCTGGGGTCAGGAGTGGACGGGCCTCTGCGGAACCAGCTGCTGATCGCCCAAATTATGAAGATTCTGGAAAAGAGTAAGGGAGGAAAATATGAGATTTAGTTGATCTAAATGTAAAAATAAACAGAGAGAAACCTATAACTAAATTAAAGCTTTTCTACCCAGTTTTAGAGTCTTGATTGAGGGGACTGAGTGTTAATTTATAATCCAGTGGATTTATCCAAGTGCAGAAATTTCATCATGTTCAAAAAAACTTTAGATGCTGATTTATCGTTTCATTAGTCCAGAACTGACTGGTTTACAAATGCTTTTCCTACTATTTCTTAGGACTAATATTAGAAACTAATCTGATCAAGCTGATCTGGAACAAAAAAAATTAACTTGGAAGTAATCGCACAAAAGTTCATGCAGTGACCGCCATCAAATACATCAGGTTCAAATCAAATCCTGAGCTCAGATGTCATAAATGTGTTTTATGTGATTAGGTTTTCATTTTTAGTTCACTGTGGTGAACTAAATAATATGATAATAATAAATAATATGATTCCCTAAATACAGATTTTGAACATCTGCTTTAATAAGTTTTCTGTAGCACAAACATTTCAGATCATAAACCCAAAATATAGATGAATGTTCAGTGCATAAGAAGGCAATTTTAAACCACTGATGCACCCAATTTTAAAATTAGGTGCCTAATTCATACAACATTTGTTCTAACTTTACATGAGCAAATCCTGTGCAAAACTATTACTGCCTCTGGGGAACTACATGTTTGTTATGCAAAGAAATGCAGCAGAAACTTAAAACAACTCAAAAAGATTTAACACTATAAGAAAACAGCTAATGAACACTGCAGTTAATTGAAAGAAATTTAAATTTTTTATATTACAAAACTTTAAAAAAAAAAGCTTCATTAGCATTGTTTACATGTCTAATCTTTTGGTACTGGTACTTATGTGAACGAATCCAATAAAACGTCTGAAAAGAGTAAATTATGGTGAGTCAAATAAAGAGGATTTTTTTTTTAAGCATAGCTCTTCCCGAAAAACTGAGTTCAGTGAGCGTAACACAGAACATTAAGTTGACAGTAATAAAAGATCTACTTAGAGATCTGACCTTTGTCAACCCATTAAAAAAAAACTACATTTCTCACAGTTTTTGTCTCACTCAATTATGCTGCAATTTGAGCAGAAAAAGACGATGACTCAGAAAACAGAAGCAGCAGCACAGGCTGAAAAAAAAATTCTGTGCAAAAAGAACTTGGAGGCAAATGAACTACAGCAGGAGCTCGGCACACCATTATCCACGCTTACCCATTTCATTTGGACTGTGACACAGCTATATGTATTCAATTAATTATTACACCAGTGGCAACAGAAGAGGCTTTTAACTGCGAGCTGGCTCTTTGCCTGCGAAAAGAATGAGCCAGCAAGATTAAAAGAACGAGTAAAGCTCACCTAAAGAGGACTCCTTTAATGACTTGCCACGCATTAGGCGCTTGTTGTTGCTGCTGCTGCTGCTGAGGGTCCTGTGCATTTCCAGCTGTCTGCGCAGTCTGGCCGTCTGTTGCAGCAGTTCCATTGCTGCTCACCTACAAACGCACAAAAAACAAAACATGCTCAGGGCAGCCAAAAGTATGAAAATGACATCATCCACGATCTCACGCATTATTGCCAGATCTTGCAAAATGTGTTGAAGTATACTGGGGCAGTGGTTCATGAACCAGTGGTTTATGAAATATTTTGCTAACAGAGTTGACTCCAATAGTTAAAACTTCTTAAAACTGATAGCTCTGTATGTGTTGGCAGGGACTTAGTAACCAAGTTTTAGTTCAATATCTGTTAAATTGACAGAATTAGCCATTTTTTGTGTTCGCTAAGGTCGATTAGCTGTGGCGGCCATCTTGAACTGGGTTGGCTCCAAAAGGGACACTTTAAGAGTTTCATTAAAATCCATGCAGTAGTTCATCAGACTACCATTTCACCTTCAGCAGTGAGCGATAAGTACTTTTAGACTTGTCACTCCTAGATCTGTAATTATTTATCAACTAAACTAAATCATGCTGTAAAAAAATAAAAATAAAGAAAAATAGGCAAGGCGGGTGAAGTGTCTTGCCCAAGGACACAACGGCTGAGACTGACGGAGCGGGGGGTTTGAACCAGCAACCCTTCCATTACAAGACGAACCCCTGCCTCCTGAGCCTCCCCCAAAAATGTAGTTTTTTTGTTCTGCCCATTTGTAAATTTAATAATTTTGGAAACATTGTTGCAAACTAAACTATTTGATGAGAGCTTTTCAAGGATGTGATGAACTACAAAAAGCCTTTGTTTCTAAAATACATAAACATAAACAATACGACATCATTTTATAAACAAAAATCAGTTATTTTAAATACATGTTGATCTTAAAGATCCACACATTAAAATATATATATATATATATATATATATATATATATATATATATATATATATATATATATATATATATATATATATATACACATATACAGACAGGTCAATATTTTTTTTTTTTTTCAGTCAAACAGGCACTAAGAAGCCAGGACCAGTCAGTCTGTCAATACTAATATTGACAGGCTACTATACATAATTCATGACCCAAGTACCAAATAAACTACTTCTTCTCCTTCTTCCTACAAATATATAAGTGGGGTGATTCTGTTTGTTTTTTAAACCAGGATTTGCAGAGCCTTTGTAGTTTTGATAGTAGATTAAAAGACTGGTATGTGTGTGGGAGGGGGTGTGGGTTGTGGGGTATATCAACTATCATTTTCAGTCCGTAAAATCTTTAATCAGATTGCTCTTTATTGAGTTTTCATCCTTCCGAGCTGGACTGTGTCGATGTAACCCCCACCACCACAACACACACACACCATTTCTGGCAAGGCTACACTCTATTCAAGTGACACAATAGACGAGCACATGCCAAGTCATGAGGCTCACGTTCTCTATCTAAACATCCAATCTCCCCTTGTTGTCATAAACACAAAGGGAGACCAGTGGTTGGCCCCTTAACACTAACAAAACAGAGGCTAAAAACAAAAAAGTGTGTTCTGTTCAAACAGGGTATTGTTTTTGAGGATGTCAAGAAAGCCTGGAAAATTAGCAAACTCTAAAAATGTAAAAGTTTGTTCTGAGAATCAGGCCAGGTACCGGTGTAAACAGATTATTCAGGCCTATAAAGTTTTGATTCTTATGTCCTGGTGTGTTAAAATGGAAGCTAATCTATTACCACAGACATGGACTTCTGTCTCCTGGAGGGAATAAACAAAACAGAAAAGTCATAAATACGCTCAACAACAGAATTAGTTCATCCCTCCAAACTTAGGATAATAATTTACAGTTTGTAACACTCTTGAAGATTAAGAATTAACTTGGTATTCAGGGTGAATGCTTCACACCAGGTTATCACTCTGCCTGGCATTAAAGGTTCAGGCATAATAATTGTTCAAAGCTGGCAATGTTTACAACACTTTGTGATGATAAACCAAAGTGAGGCATGTAAATGGGATTAAAAACCGTTTGTAGTACAACACAGATACTTCATTTGGAAAACAGACCAGCTTTCTATAATAACCATTCACGTCATACAAATAAAAAAAAACCTTTGACACGTGTGCTGAGGTCATTGTTTTTACACCTTACAGCAGATCAGACACCTGTGATTACATCTGGCAACTATAAACTGGACCCGTCTGATCTGATCGCAAAAATTTCAGATTAGGAGCGACCGACCCAAGCTGGGGAGTTCTGTTTGACGCTGACGGTTTAAGAAACTCTGAACTGAAGCATCTGAAAAAAATCCCCCTGAAACTGAGGTTAGGGTTTTTAAACAGACCTCCTGGCTTTAGCGTAATAAAACAAACGGGGAGCCAAATTGAGTAAATCTGATTTGAAACCAAAACGCTCAACACAATCTAAAGAACCAAGGTCAAATGTCACATCGAGCCTTAAAGCCACTTACTGATTTCCAATTAACTTCCAGCCTTCTTTATTGACAGGCATCTGTGATAGCTTCACTGTTTAATCTGTTTCATAGATTTTCTGTAACTACTGTAGGTTATTTTGTGGGATTTAGCATTCTGAAAGCGATTATTCACATGACCTTTAATGACACTTGCCATGTTTAAGGGAATAAACTTCTTTTGGTATGGATGTTTTGCTATATATTGAATTTAATCACAAAAAGGGACTAATATGAGATTACAGCCTTCTCTTATTAATAACTGAGACACCCAGGTGTGTTTTAAAATATGTATTTTAAGTATTTTTGTGTCACTTTGTGGTCACTTGTGTTTATATTTCATTAACAACACATTTCTCAACATTTTCACATCACTGGGGGTCGTTTCCATATAATTTTAGGTCATTTTGCACAATATCTAACAGATGTTCTGGAAACAAACAGTCCCTCATTACCTTACTATTTCAATTTATAGACATTTATATTTCCAAGATAATATTTTAGACATTTAAGTGTTAAGATTTAGAGCTCGTTTATCATTATTTTAGGATTAGGCATTTTTTAGCGAGGGTGTTACTGTCAGGTCAACCTTCTGCTCAGTGTTTGGGACATGTAGATAAAGTCAGGAGCTAAATAGCGGGTAAAAGATTTACTAAAGTGGCTAAAATTAGCGGGGGAGGCTAAAAAGTAGCCCGGGTTAATCGAGCCATGCTGCGCCGTTTAGGTTCAGGCCTTCGTCTTGTGATAGCTTTACTGCGGTTGTCAGCTGGCTCACACTGAAACAGTCCCAGTCAACTAATTAATCTGCTCACGATTCGTTTGACGTTTCTTTTCGGGTGAAACCACGCCGTCGGCCCGCAGCTCCGCTCATTAGCACCCGGATTTCACAACACATCGTAAAACAGGAGGTCGTTTTAAAACCAACCGGCACTCGCAACTGTCACCGGAGCTCGCGCACCGAAACACTTAAAATGCTAACGTCCCCCCGCGCGCGACACCAATTCGGCCCCGTGTTCGCCGACCGCGACGAGCGGGAGGTTAAAAACAGAAAACGCGCCGTGAGAGTGTCATTAATTTACCTCGCCGTTGCTCACGGTAGATTTAGTGGATTCGCTCCCCTGCGTCGCCATCTTTCTCCGTCTCTATCGCGCACACATCACACTACTGGCTGGGAAGGGGGGGGGAAGTCTCGCGAAGTCTCGCGAGAACTCAAATGTAAGCGTCATTGCGGTGACGTGTGCGGTCCGTATGGGGAAAGATGAAAAGTGCGAGGGCTAGTAAATATTGCAAGGTACTTACTTGTTACGACTGGATGATGAAAGTGCGTGAAACTTTGTGCTTAGTCACGCATCTGGCCGTGCAGACACCACAGACTGTAAAGGTTATGCGCTTTGAAGCAGGGGCATAGCCAGAAATTAATTTGCAGGTGGCTCCCAGTGACAGTGGGTGGGCTACAAAATTTACTGTAGCTCGTAAAAGACATGAAAAAATGAAAGATGTTTATGTGTGTATTGTCCAGGTTGCATATAGGGGTAAACCCCGTGAGTCCTATACCGCCTTTCATTACGAAAAGCCACAAAAATGAGAACTACAGCCCCCTCTTATTAAAAACTGTCTGTCCTAAACCATGGATTTCCTGTGTCACAATGTCAGATTTATCAATCTACTGTTCAATTACATAAATAATTAAAAGACTAATTATCCTTGAAGGGAAGCTTGTGGCCTACCACCTTTCTGGCCAGTATTTTGGACTAAGATCATTTTATTTTGAGAGATGACAGCCACGTTGGTTAAACCTTGAAAATTAACATTATGTGCAATCTCACGGGATACCTCGCATGATCTGATTCCGCTTGGAGTACGTGCTGTGAATGCCTCTCAGCTGCTGCCACACCAGATTTTAGCTCAGCGTGTCTAAGTTTCACTAAAGTAGATGTTCATCCAGTGATTACTTTCTGAACGAGAAGCACTCAGAGGGAGCAAACCTCTGCCAAGGCCATGGGGTCACCACCAAAATCTAATCACTTGTTCCTTGTACCATGTTGGACGTTTCCTGAAAAAAAGCTTTTGGAGTACTCTTGTGCACAGACAGACAAACGCTACCGAAAACATAACCTCCCTGATGGAGGTAAAGGTTTGTTAAAATCTGTTCAGTGATCTATGTCATGGTGGGACTAATAAAAAGACAGGAGGCAGAACTGATGCAATCTGCTCATTTTTATATTTTTTATACCCTTTGGCACACAGTAACATCAGCACCTCAAAAATCAATGAAAAAAAAAAGACTCTAGAAGTAATGTTTCATTGCAAAGACATGACATTAATTTACATCTTCTCTTTAAATTTAGGGTGACAAACAATTATATGAGCTGTTTAAATTTTTAACAAAACCCGAGAAAAAAAAAAAAACATAATTCAAAATGCATATTTTCCAAAGATGAGTTGTGTGACCGTGAGAAGGGAGCTGGCAAAAACAACAACTGTACAGTGAGCAATAAAAATGTGAAATGTTCATTAGACTTTGAAGTTTTTTTTTTAATCAACCTAGCATCAATAAAATTGCAGCAATAACAAATACAGTTAGCATTTGTGTTAGGGAACCAAATTGATTCTGTTTTGGTATTTCACATCTACGTTAAAAGATCTGTGCCTACAAGTAACTTTGTAATGTTTACAATGTTTACACTTTCTAATGTTTACACTGAACTGCAGGAATATAGAACATGTCATTTCAACCAGCAAATTAGGTATGAACAAAAAATAATATTTAAATCAGACATGAGACTGAAACATGAATCTCAAGCTTTAGTAGAGTAGAATGAAAAATTAGACATTCCTATTAAAACTGTTATTTAAAGTGTTTTAACATAAACAGAACACATTAAGTTAATTACATTCTCCAAGAAAGATTGACAGTAACAAAAAAGTGAACTGTCCAAAAGCCTTGAGCCACTCCGCTTTTCTTTATAATATATTTAGTTTTTCTTGTAATTGATTAGGCTTTCTTTAATATGTTCTTTGTCCATAAATGTGTTGAGGGTTTTGTTTGAACGCTAGCTGCTTTTTCACTTGTTTTTTTCGCACAGTTCTTGTACCCAACTCTTTCAGAGTTCTTTGTTTTTGTTCATGTGTCTAAGGCCACTTAAAACAGACTTTAAGATTTCTTTTTCCAGCATGAAAGGCTCAACTAACTCATGGTATTTTTTTTTAAATCAAGAGTAAGAAAAAGGAAACTATTATCTTGGCAGATCTCAGCATGGAAAAAAATGTGACTGAACTACAAGTGGAGGACAAATGAGGAAGCAGCACGTCTAAAGTGGATGAATGGTATTTGACGCTCGAGTCTTTAGGAAATAACAAAAACTCAGCAAAGACCCAACAGAAAATGGAAGAATTTCTGGTCCTTCCATTGATCAATACATCCAATTATCTTCAAAAATTAATCTCACCTAAAAGGGTTGATGTCAAACCAAAATATTGACTGTTTTTTTAACCATATTCAGGAATCAAGGTTCTTCAATTCATGACATCACACTTTTTAATGATTTTCATCTCCTGAGCAACACATAAAAGTGGCTCCAGACTTCAACGCAGCCCTATTCTCTGAGAACTGGACTATTTTATGAGCTACACGTGAAAAAAGAAATCAAAGGAGATATGTTTTGTTTAGAAGAGAAATATCTACTCTTGTTGCAGACTTATTGTGAATATTCTGTCTAAAAATAAAGAGGTAGTACAGCAAAGAGAAGCAAATCAACAAATTTTATGACAAATTAAAAGAACGAAAAACAAAAAAACAGTTGTAACTATGCTTCAGGTTGGACTATGTTTGAGGTGATCTACTCCCTTGATTTTCTAGCTAGAAATGCACGTTACTACAGAGTACATATTCAGATGTAGTTGGTTGTACAAGTATTTTGTAGTTTGTTTAGTTATCCAAATCACAGGCAATGACGAAGCAACGTGAAGTCTTGAAAACCCCAGGACTACATTTAATTATAAACATTTCCAATCATTTTTAAACACACTGATCAAAAGTATGAATTTTAGGCAGTAATATGAACAATTAAAAACTGACAGAAGTACACAGAGTGAGATAACAGAATTCAAACTCCTTCCTTTATGAAATACTGTTAGATTTAATTGCATGTTAGTGATCATCTTCGGTTATAATTCCAACTAGACGATTGCAGGAAATAACTAAAACATAAGGCTAAAGTGCTTTTGGATCACACCCTCCAGAGAAGGACAAACAAAAAAAAAACTATCTGTTGTACTAAAATGACTCTTCTGACTTAGGAACAGAAGATGCTTCAATGTTGGGTCAAAGAACTGACCAAAATAACAAACAAAAGAACAGTAATTTTTACACAGTCCTACATCTCATCCAAACCGTAATCCTCCTCGGGGAAGTCTCCCACCGTCACGCTCAGCGGCTTCACAAACGCTCCGTATTTGTTCTCGCATTCAAAGTATTTTTTCCCCTGGACCCTGCGAAGACACGATTAAAAACTGACATTACCGACTCCGTTTCATTAACAGGGGAAAACTTTAAAAAAGCAGGAAGAACCCTTACGTTCCGTCGTGCTTTCCAAGGGGCTCGTCGTACTTCACGCCCACCCAGTGACCAGGCTTGAACTCTGTTGTGCCTGCAAAATACACAAAATGTTCCTTTAACGTGAGACCAATCTGAGCTACTGTCAATTGTTTGAAAATGGCAAAACATTATTTTGTTCTTCTTTAACTCCACATTTTTCCATTACAGTTCAGTGCATGTACAAGATTAATTCCCCACCGCTCATCTAGCTGACTCTCATTTCTTACCGCACTTAAAACGCCCGATTATAAACAGTGTGTTTACGTGCACTATAATGTCCAGGTTTTTATCATACCCCTGGGTCCTGAGCTACAAAACAAGTTTAAAAGCTTCGCAAAGTGACTTCAAGTTTAACTTTGAGTTGTCAGAGTCATAAGGCGACTTCCCTTTTTACTGGGGTGTATTATCATTAAAACTTGAATCTACAGGAGATAAAAGTTTGAGGTAAAAGATTAACACTTTTTAAAGCACCTCTTCTAAACTAATCTATTAATCCACTAATCAAAAAATAAATAAATTACTGCATGGACAATGAGAGCCAGTAGTGTTGCTGTTATGCTATTGAAACTCTAACATTAACTTCTAACTACATATTTTGTAAAAATACTCAATTCTGATCACATGATTTTAATTTTTAACCTGCCGACAACGCCGACCGCGTAAATATATAACACACATACGGAGTTGAGCCACTTTGTGAGATTTTAATTAAGGTTGCAGGTTCAAATCCAGCTGCAGAGTTTTCATGTTCGCCCCGTTCATGCGTGAGTTTCCTCCCACAGACTAAAAGCTTGCATGTTCAGTTAATTGGTAACTCTAAATTGTCCTTCAGTAGTGGACTTGCGACCTGTCCAGGGTGTCCCCTGCGTCTCGCACAGAGACTGCTGACGATACGCGCCGACTCCCTTACAATCTGACTCAAAAAAAAAAAAGATGGATGAACCAGATGACCCAAAGACACTTTTGGACACACTGAACCGGGTTTTATCACAGTGTCTCCAGATGTAGTGTTTACATTAAACAAGATATTTACAAACTTGGTTATTTAGTTGTTTATGTGGACAATTAAATAGCTATGTAAGGACAGTATGTACATAGTTCATTAACAACTATAAAGAAATGCAATACAGTAAACAACCTAGGAGTATGTTTTGCTCCAGTTTACCTAGTGCAGATCTATCAATCCTCCCTTACTGCCGACACAGATAAGATAACAGGCTTCAATCACAACTGACAATAAAATCTGCGTTGTTTGGAGAGTATCACAAGTCCTGAACTGATGTTCCAAAAAGACGAAAACATCCAGGCTTTGTCTACACTTACCAACATACATGACAGTGCCAAGTTTCGTAGGTTGCCCGGGAACCTCCACTTTGCAGCGGCTGCCGACAGAAATGGCATCAGCAGCAGCCTTCTGTTCTTCGTCCCGAGCAGCAAGCTCAGCTTTCTTCTTAGCAACCTGATCCTCGTTGTAATGACCCAAATGGTGTTTTTTCAAAAATGACCTTGCAGAGTCTTAGGACAAATACAAAATTTCCATGTTAAACACTTTGTATCATTAAAGCAATCAAGGGTTGCATCTGGGAAGTAGACTGCAACTAATATTCAGTTTTCTGCATCAGCTGATTGATTTTTGATCAGTAAGTTTTAGTTTTCTAATACTTATCGACTAATAAATTCAGCAAAAATCTTCACTATTCACATTATTCACATTGACCAAAATAAGTAGATGTATTTTGTTATAAATTACCTAGATTTAAAACTACTCATTTTTATCTAAAAATATATTTTAAAACCTATTTTTTTTGGACAATAAAGTGAGGGAAACTCATACCTGTTCTTTTTTCATATGCTTCATCTGGAAGCTCAAACTTTTCCACTTCGGAAACATCAAATAAGTTGCCCTGACCTCCACTTTTATCAATAACCTGTGCAGGAAATAAAATTTAGAAAGGAACATATCAGTTTGGCATGTTAAAATATCATTTATTAACTAGAGAAATGTTTGCAAGTAATTAAAGAAATTGTCCCACAACACCAGCCACCACCAAGATACATGCACTGCAGATGTGTATGCAATCAATTTGGTTCTTACTACCTTCTTAAAGTAATTGGCAACAATTACATTTATTTACAATATCTGATGTTGGTATTGGTGGCCAAAACCTTTGTCATTAGAGTGTTTTCATGTTTCATCATCGACCAATTTTGAGGTATAGGAGAAGCAAAACAACGAGCATTTAAGTCACTTGCTGAACTCTCACTCATCCTAAGCGTACCAATTTAAGCAGTTATCTCTGTAAACTATAGCTGAGGTTACTCAAATCGATTTGATTGCAAAAACACATTTTTTTTACCAACTACCCAAAGCTGTTGAAAGTCAAAGAGAGGAATGTTATGCATAAGCTGCTGTAGGAGGACAGCAGGACTACATCAAAGATTTGAGGGAAACAATCAGATCTGAAGTGTGCTGATTGTCCCACACAGAAATGTGTTGGTTGAGATCTGGTCGGCCAGAATCATTTCACCATTCTCGTATCTGATCTGCTGCTGTCACATAATAAACACACAGATGTGACGTGTTAATTTAGTTTCTGATCAAAGGAATCCAGTGGATCACACTATTAAATCAATAACAGCGTTGTCTATATCTGCCTGATACAAAAGTGTTTTTCTCAACTCTAAGCCAAACGAGAGAGAAAACTAATTGTATTTGAGCTTCAGCCTATCTAATTATATATATTGATATCTTCAGTTGCTTCCGTCTGAGCTTTCTTGGTACACTCAGGCAGCACATTGTAATCATATCTGCAGCTTGCAAAAGTAAGCAACCCCGATTTGGCTGTCACTAAGAGCTCCTCCAAAATGGCAGCACCTCTGGAAATAAGAAAATTTGATGACATCTGTGAAAACACACTATATTGCAGGTACTTAGGAATGAATGCTCTTGTACATACGTGTATTCGGCAGTTATCGTCCACAGGATAGGAACCAAGTAAAGCTTCATCGTTGCCCATTTTCTGTAGGAACTTATCAGCGGAACTAAAAACTTCCAGATCCATGGAGGAGGAAAGAATGCCCACAATCATCTCCAGTTTTCCCTAAGTACAACATGATAAAAGAGTACAGCCAACGCAACAATTCAAATGGTCTGTATCAGCGGAGTCCAATCCTGGTCCTCACAGGCCACTGCCCTGCATGTTTTAGAGGTTTTTCTGCTCCAACATGCCTGATTTGAATCAATAGGAAATTAACTTCTGCAGAACATGAAGAGGTAACTCAACCACTGAATCAGGTGTGTTGGAGCAGGGAGACAGGTAAAATATAAAGAGAAGTGGCACTCAGAGACCAGGACTGGACTCCATTGGTCATCATTAGCACACCTAGCAACAGATGTGTTGTGCAAGTTTTACCTTCAGTTCGGCTATAGTGATCCCTCTATCGAATTTGCGCAGTGACTCAAAGGAGGAGAGGGTGCTGGTCACACGAACTGCCACAATGGGGTTGGTAACAACTACAACTCCGCTGTCCATCCTCCACGATGTTAATGGACAAGACCTGGAAATGTAGACAAACTAAGTTGCCTTTTACCTTTAACTTAAGCAAGACCACACTAGAGATAGATACACATTTTTAAACATGAAATTGTGACTGCTATAGACCTCCAGAGACAAAAACATTGTTTACCAACTTGATTTGTTCTACTACCTCTGTTACTATTCACAACCGTTTTCACATTTAAGTATAAAAATATTGCTTTAAGCCAAGCTTAGTGACTCTTTGTCTTTGCCTTTAATAAACAAATCTGATGTAATCAATGAATTGTCATCATACATGTTTTTTATTTCAGGTGGCTCATTGCAATAGTTAGCTACATGCTGCTAGCTAGCTAGCTAGCTGTCTGGGCTGGTGGTCAGACAGTACTACTACTACTAAAAGACCTCCAGCAAAATTGCCACAATCACTTACTTTCTTCAAAAGGGGGAACCAAGTCGTGAAGACAAATCTGCGTTTTAAGAACCCAGAGTAACTGTACTGCTACAAAAAAACAACAAACTTGCTGCATTCAGCCTCGCTTCGTATTCATGCCAGAAACTCAAGCGACAGTTCCTGTTTACGCCCTGCTCTGGAAGGTTCTACCCGCCTCAGCTGGAACCAACCAATTACATTTGAGATCAAATTGGTTCGACCAATAGAATTACAACGCGAAGAAACAGACCGCCCACTGAGCAGCTGACTGGCAGCAACGGCAACCAATCGCCAGACAGGAGGGAACGCCACTGTTGAAACAACCACTCGGGGGCGCTAAAGTCCAATCTAAACTATTATTTTTAATTTTTCACTTATTTGAGTTTATAGACGTCTTTTGTGCATTTGTATGGATATAAACTTTATAGTGCTATGTAAAAAAAAGTTAGAACTAAAACTCATTATATTGGTAATGTTGTTTAACTTGATTTATTAGCTGTTTGATTGGAAAACAGAATACCCCAACTCCCATTCTAAGATGCAGACACTGAAATACTGAATGGATGAGAGGAGAGGGCGGCTAAGACAAGCCCTCGACTTAACCTGCATCCCAGTGGTGAATATTTACATTCCTGAGGCTGTTAAAAGAGATGCAGGCCCACAAACCAGCCTCACGTCTTATCTTTAGGACATATATCAAGAAGACCAGGATCATTCTCATGTTCTTCACTTGCCCTTCTTTAGGCTCAGGTTTAGACCTGTAGATACAGATGAACGCTTTTCATTTTAATCAACGTGACCATGGGAGAAAACAAGACAAGACATACATAAAGTATCACAGTGCCTGGATCCATTTCAGAGCTGTGATACTAATGGAGACCTGCTGACTTATGAGTGCTTGTTTGTACAGACAGTGTTTGTAGATAAACCACTTTACTCTGAACAAACCATGAGACACTTGGAAAAGTTAAACCACAGCAGGTTTAACCAGAACAAATGGGTACATATTTTTATCTTATCCACTATACTTAACAAATATTAATCCTACAAAGTTAAAACCTAAAGCCTAAATGAGATTTGATCCAAACCAGCAATAAATAACTAAATATATTCACTTACTTTAGCTATCTTGTCTTTAGTCAGTACAGGTTTTCTTATTTGATTTCTATTAAGCATGCTGTCTGAACAGAGTAGAAAAAAGAGCATTTAATTTTAGTCTTTGGTGGGACCAGCTGACAGGGACGCTTCTGGTTTCTGGCTTCAACTTCCGGGCCAAGAGTTATGTGATTGGTCAGCAGTTGTTGGGGGCGTGTTTACGCAGAAAAGCTGGTGAGCTTTAATGGAGTCATGTTGCTTCTGCTGCTCTGCTGGGAATGACAACTGTTCCAGCAAAATTTAAACTTAAAAAGACCGCAGAGACACAGGCAGCTCTTCGTGGCCATGGTGGCCGGGAGGAAGTGCGCCTCGGTCCGGGCGGCGCCGGGACACGTCCCCCTCGTTCGCTCACTATTGCGCACCGCCATATTTGTAGATGCCAAACAGCGCGTGCTGTCTCAATCTGTTTAATAAACACGTCTGGTAGCGGTAAGGGAAGCAGAAATTTGTACAAGGACAGGAGAGCTGAAGAGCCGGCGGCAAGAAACCCGTTTTAATGCCACGGGAGGAGGGAGGAGCTTCCCGGGAGTTCTGATCCGACTCTCATGGACGATGAAAGGTGTGTGTGAAAACTAACGGTTCGCAACCACGTGACCGCGAACCGACTTTGTGACTTCTTAAGTAAGACGCTGGACCATTTAGTATTAAAACGCACAAAAAGTTATGCATTGCCACGAAAAATAATTTTAAAAAATTGCGGGAGTTTCCGCAAAAGTATTAGTCTGGTTCTAAGGAAAAACATCCACAAACGACTCAGGCCGTGAACGCTGAACCTCGACTTTACGGGGGTCTACGGTCAGAACCTGAAGAGTTTGGGGAACCCCAGTTGGGCCCCCTCTTCACCCCTCCTGGTGGCGCCCCTGGACACAGATCAGGACTCCTGCTCCTGAAGGTAAAAATCAGCTCCAGCTGAACCCGTTTCACTGTCTACAACAGCGACATGTTTGTTTCATTTTGAAGGAAGTCTAACTACACGGGGCAGATGAAACTGCATCTAAATGTGGCTTTAATGGGTTAAATATTGAGCTTTATTATCTTCACCCGCAAAGGGACGCGCCTGCCTTTTTGGCTCGCAGGCACATTAATCGTCTGCTCGGCTGCGGAGGATGGGAAAACTCATAGGCAGGGAGGGAGGGAGAGACAGGGGGAGGAGGAAGTACTAGTGGGGGAAAGAGAAAAAAAAAAAGTTAAAGTGAAAATGGCTTCCTTGTCTTTAGAGTCTACAGAACAATCAGAGACCAGCCCAGAGGAGCCCAAGAAAGAGAAAGATCCCGTCCAGATCTCGGAACAACTGCTCCAAAGTTTCCAGAAGTCGGCTCTGAGTTTTTCCACAGACCAGGTTTCGTGTCTCTGCGAGGCCCTTCTGCAGGCGGGCAATGTGGATCGCCTGTGGAGATTTCTATCCACCATACCTCCTTCGTCCGAGCTGCTACGTGGCAACGAGACCCTGCTGAAGGCCCAGGCTCTGGTGGCTTTCCACCGGGAGGAGTTCAAGGAGCTCTACGCCATCCTGGAGAGCCACGACTTCCACGCGTCCAACCACGGCTTCCTGCAGGACCTGTACCTCAAAGCCCGCTACAAGGAGGCGGAGAGGTCCCGGGGCCGCAGCCTGGGCGCCGTGGACAAGTACCGGCTCCGGAAGAAGTTCCCCCTGCCCAAAACCATCTGGGACGGCGAGGAGACCGTGTACTGCTTCAAGGAGAAGTCCCGCAACGCGCTGAAAGAGTGCTACAAGAGCAACAGGTACCCGACCCCGGACGAGAAGAAGAACCTGGCCAAAGTCACCGGGCTGTCCCTCACCCAGGTCAGCAACTGGTTCAAGAACCGCAGGCAGAGGGACAGGACCCCGTCCGGGACCCTCAGCAAAAGGCAAGACCACCACCACCAACAACAACAACACAGATTAGAACCTGAGCTGAGTTTGTCTGAAAGCAGATGTTTGTTTGTTTGTTTATCATAAGCCAGAACAAATGCCTGCACACACACCAGTTTAAAGCGAGAACATGATTTAATAAGTAAGAAATGAGGAGATGGGCAGTATCTCTTGACAGCCGTGAAGCCACACATCAGAGACCAAAAGCATGTTGCTTTGTTATGAAATGTGAGCTCCAGATGGCCCACAAAGGCTCAAGTTTCCTGAAAGCCTGCTCTGCCGCCCTCAGAGGGTGACAGAGGTTAGGCTGCAGAGCTTCAGCTTGAAGACGGGAGGAAGGCCTGCGAGATGCCTTTCACCCAGGCTGAAATCACAAGCTTTACAGCTGTGTCACCAAGCGTCGGGCACCTGGGGGGGTTCATCCTGACCCGCCCCGGGGTTTGTGGTCGGCTTTGATCCAGCTGGTGGACTTCGAAACAAACCGATGGCTTAAAGAGGTTCCAGGGGTCTGATCAGGCTTCGTATTTGTATAAAGGAAAACGGTCCATGCACAGCGTTGATTGAGATTAGATGTTTGAACACGATTTAAAGTCCTTGATGGAAATGTGTATCGTCCACCGCCTTTCATGCCAGAGTTTTAGACTAATCTTATGTTCTCAGCAGGCTTCTCGTGTAGTTAAACTTCCTTCAAAATGAAACAAACATGTCGCTGTTGTAGACAGTGAAACGGGTTCAGCTGGAGCTGATTTTTACCTTCAGGAGCAGGAGTCCTGATCTGTGCCTGGCGTCCAGGGAGGGGTGAAGAGGGGGCCCAACAGGGGTTCTCCAAACTCTTCAGGTTCTGACCGTAGACCCCCGTAATGTCGAGGTTCAGCGTTCACGGCCTCAGTCGTTCGTGGATGTTTTTCCTTAGAATCAAGCTAATAGTTTTGAGGAAACTCCTGCAATTTATAGACTAATCTTATAATAAGAACCATCTAAAGTGAAATTGTTAGATCTCACAAGATGTGTTGGTGCTCGGAGTATCTGTTGAGGAGGACTCAGCTCCTACCATGTGTATATTTCACTATGTTGCAGCCACTTTTGTGTTGGCTAAGGATGCTTAGCTGTGTTGGCCGTCGTGACTTTTGGTGACTCCAAAAGTTAATAAGTTGTAGACAAATGTTCTGAGGGTTTTATTGAAATCTCTCAAATGGTTAATGAGATATCGACTCTAACAGCTGCTGCTGAAGTTTAGAGCAAGGTATTGTGCCAGTGAGTTACTCTCAGCTACTACCACACAAAATTTTAACTTAGTATCTGTACATTTCACCAGGTTAGAGAAATTTTTGTGTTGGCTGAGGTTGATTAGCTTAAATTAGGTTGACTCCATCCAATGGTTACTTTCTGAGGGTTTTATTAAAATCCATCCAGTGGTTCGTGAGATATTTTGCTAACAGACAGACACAGGAAAAATCATTACGGCCCTGTTGCATTCATTTGCAGGCAGGTGATGATAGTAAGACATTATTTTATTTTTGAACCTACTGCAGTCATCAGTGACTGGGGTTAGATTGAAAATATTACACGTTAATCTTTATTTTAAACCAGTCTTTCAAGAGCTCATCTTTCCAGAAATGTTTCTACATTTCAGCCTCAAGTCCTTTGCACATCAGTATGAAATAATCCATGCGCAAGAATATCAATTTACCTTTTCAGATAACTTTTTTATATGGAGAGTGATCTGCTCAGTTAAATCTAGTTAAATAAAACATGTTTAAATAGATTTAAATTTAGGAAATGTTGATTGAAACACTGAACCAAAGAAGATTGCGTTCTCCAAGAAGTTTTGTCAGACATGTCTAGAGTTGACCAACAGTGAGCTCGGAGGACAATATGGACAAAGATTTGGATGTGATATACGATGACGACTTGGTCACATTTCTTTCATGTGTTACGTCGTCAATATCATTTCAAAATGGCTGCTTTTGGTTTCTGACTGCATTCAGAGAACATTTTAACAACCAAGAGTTGTGTTTTGTGTTGCAAATATACACTCTTAAGTGAATGTGATGTTGTTTTTTTATCTCTATGTTTTGAACTGCCAGACATTTTCTGAAGATCCCAAGATGGCGGGTATCTTCTTAAATATGATAAACTGTTATCATCTGAAAGAAGACTGAAGTCTCAAAATAACAATTTGCTTTAATTAAAAAGGTTGTAATTTTATTTTTCTGATTTCAGTGAGTCCGATGGGAACCACAGCACCGAGGATGAGGCGAGCGTGATGGACGATGCGCCCGACAAGCCTGAGGAGGCCGCCATCTCCGCGGCGCCCATCATCTCCGTCTCTGCGGTCCCTTGCAACACAGGGAGTCAGCTCATCCTGAACGGGTCCAGCAGCTTCCTCGCAGCCTCGCAGCCTTTGCTCCTCAATGGAAACTCGCTCATCTCCGGCTCAGGTGCCGGCGTCATCATCAACGGGCTCAACTTGGGCGACTGCCGAACAGTCACCCTGAGTCCCGTCGCCACCAACTCTCCTTTGATCCTGAATGGGGCTCAGGTGATAACCAAACCCGGGACGAGCGGGCAGCCGTCGCGGCAGTCGGCCTCTGGAGCTGAACAGGAAGTCTCGGTTGTGGAGTCCAAAGTTCTGAGCACTAACAGTGTACCGGCGCCGACCCCTCAAACTATCATTTCTTCTCCTCTGCAAACCAAAACGGACAACCCCAATGAAATGGATTTCATCGTTGTTCCCAAATCAGAGGGCAGCAGCGAGGCAGTGCCCCCGTCTTCTTCATCTTTATCCTCCTCCTCCTCACCAACTCTGTCCTCTCCGACCAGTCTTCCGTCGATAGTTTTAGCACAAACCCCTCAACACCAAGAGTTCCTAACCCCCCCAGCTTCTCTGTCGTCTGCAGGCGTGGTTATTTCTACTTCGGTGGCGACACTGCCGAGTCAGCACGCCGCTTGCGCCGTCAGCGTCACTTCTTTGTCCCATTTAAACTCGTCCAGCTCTGTGATTTCCTCCAGTAACGCCACCGCTCAGGTCATCTCTTTGCCCCAGGTGGTGCCTTCCATTCAGGGCACGCCAGTGTCCCATCTGGTCCAGCAATCTTCAGGAGCCCAAGTGTCGCAGTGCCCTCAGCTGGTCCCGGTATCCCCCCTCACGTCGCCGGCTCCTCATTTCCAGCCCGCCCAGGCTCTGAGCGCGAGCAACCCTCCGACGCAGCTGCAGCTGGGTTTGTCCACAGCTACGTCTCAGTGCGCCGCCACCATCGTTTCCATCTCACAGCTCAACAATAACGGCAGCCTCCAGCCGCAGATGATGCACCAGCTTGGAGAGCAAACTACAAACTCCACGCCGAGCAAAATCCAGGCCGTTTCCATAGCTTCCCCGACTCAAGTGGTCCCGGCCCTTCAGGGCAAAGGCAGCGCGGCAGCACAGTTGGTCCCGCTCTCTGTGCCTCAGCTGGTCCCAGTCTCCTCCATCCAGACCTCTTCCAACATCTCTTTCCCTCAAGTGGTTCCTGCAAGCCCGTCCCTCTCCATCCCCACCGCTGGCATGCCCTTACAGATCCTGGCTCCGGCTGCAGGAGGGGTCGCGCCGGGCCCGCTCAGAATAAACCAGCTGAGGCCCATCCAGAGTGTGGGTACCCCGACCAGCATGGCCCCCGCAATGCAGCTGCTAAACCCAGGAATCATTCAGCTGCCCTCCGCTCCTCCAGGTACACAATTACTTCATGGTTTTTCCTAATATTGTGATCGATTCCATGTATTTGGGTACAGGACAAGTAAATAAGCCTTTTGATGTAAACCTGAGCTGGAAATGATAAAATTTGTACAGAGAGAGAGTCATTATTTTTAACGTGAAACTAAATATTCAGTGCAAAATGTTCTGGTAACTGCTAATGCTAAGTAAAAAAATTGGTAGCTAAAGGCTAAAAGTACCACAAGAAGACAAAAACAGAACAAGTATCCCAGAGTAGATTTCAAAGAGAACCGTGTTTTTGAAGGAGTTGAAGATGGGAAATTTCATTTTCAAATAAAGTTAAATGTTTTGAAAAGTCTAAAAGTTGCAAAAACTAAAAGTCATATTTGTAATATACAGAATGAGCTGAAAATTTTCACTTTTGAATGGTTAAAATACCACAAAGTACGCAGAAGTATTTCCATGTTACCAAAGAAAAGGCGAGAAGTAAAAAGAAACGGAATCACTATAGAGCTGTGGTGGCCATCTTGAATCCGGTTGTCACCAAAAGTTAAATAAGCGGAGATGTACGTCTAAGCTTAGTTTCAGTAAAATACGTCCACAGGTTTCTGAGATATTTTGCTAACAGACGAGCCCAGGCATTTCCATCTCCCTCAGCGATAATACAAGACAGAAATGGTGGAAATCCTGTAATAACCTTGGAGAGAACGTTCAAATTATAACAATAAAATGGCAATTTCTGTCAACTTAATAACTGATTGTTTCAGCTGCAGAATATGGTTGTATAAGTTTGTTTCTTATTTTTAACATCATGTAAAAAAAGAAACATTTGAACACAAAAGGAAAATGTCCTGACTGCTGTCCTTCCTGTGGTTTAGGTAACCTCGTCCTCAGTGGAAGCCCCTACTTGAGCGTCCAACAAGGCAAGCTGATTCTGACCATCCCAGCAGGCATCCAGCTCACCAGTTTACCCCTGAAACCAGTCCTAGACGCTTCCCCCGTGCCTGTAAGCGGAGCGGGTGCAGCGCTCAGCTCCATCACTCCTCCGCTGGCGTCCCAGCCCCCGACCACCACTTCCGGCAGCCTCACCACTTCTCCTCTGAGTTTCATCAACTCGTCTCCTCTGTATTGTGCTCCGGAGACCGCCATCACCGGCGGCCAGGCTCCTGCCGTCTCCACCTCCTCCCACGCTTTAGATCAGCTGGTCACCTCCACAACGCAGAACACGCTCACTCCAGAGAGCATGCTCACCCTCAGCCCCGTCTACAGCGGAGCACCGCCGAGCGTCCAGCTGTCCCAGCCGGCGTGGAGCCCCGTACCCCTTTCGGCCTCCACCAGTCTGACTCTGTTTGACGTCCGCGGGAAGGGCGAGCTGCACGTCGATCCCGCTCTGTTGGCCCTGCCGGGGGGAGAGTCGCTCCTCCTGGGAAGCCCCTCTCCGGGCCGGGATGAGGAGGCCAGCTCACCTCTAGGAGACCCGGAGGAGATGGATGGAGACTCTAAGATCCTCACTCAGCTCCAGTCTGTCCCTGTGGACGATGATCTGGGCCTTTAGTCTGTTTAAAGTGGAAGGTTGGTGACCGTAAAGCTAAAAAAAAAGGCAAAAAACAAACAAGTACCTTTTTTTATTTTAATGACTTGACAGATTTTATTTCACAGTACGGATCCTCTGTCTTTTAATACATGTCCAAGACGGTCCAAAGTGGCACTTTTGAGAAATGTCCTGTGCAGTTTTCGAGATGAAACTGTTCCTTTTGGGTTTTAAAGGGAGAATTCAGCATCTTTTGAAGTTTAGACCCAGACCTCTACACACACACCACCTGATTTATCAAATCCAGACAAAGGATCCAACCTGGACTGGTCTGATTTCAGCTCATCTTTGACTGTGGGCTAAAATTCAGCCGTAGTTGTCTGGAGTTTTTTTTTTTTTCTTCTTTGCTGGCAGAGGTGGATTCCCCCACAAAGATCCAGCAAATGGTACAAACCCGAAACCAGGTCTCTGCAGAAACTTTGGTTCTCTTTTCACGATCGGAACATGCTTTTTCTTTAAACACTCCGGGAATCCAGCAAAGATTATTTTCTTCATTTAAAGAAAAAAAGAACTGTTTTGTATCTTTAAACTTTTACCTTTTCGCATTAGGAGGAACATCACTATTTTAGAGCTAGAATAAAGTTACTGACGTCTGGTTGAAACATGCAGATTTACTACATTTTAATAGTAACGTGTCGGTGACTTCCCTGCAGTTTGCAACCAAGGATGCCTCTTTACATGAGCTGAAAGAAGTCATACAGGATATAAAAGGGTTATTAGGAGGGTTTTAACTCTATGCAATGCATGTTTAGCTCTTTTTTTTGAGGGTGAGTCAGAGCCGGGACTCGTGGGAGACGAAAATAAGCTTTGAAATGAAGCGTTGGCAGCGCATTACACTAAAACTTTTTTTACTGTGATGTTTTACTTTTAAACATAAAATGCAGCCAAACTCTCAGTATGTTGATACTGTTAAGTGCCTTATTCTTAAATCCTACATGTTTGATTAAAAAAAGGTGGTAATTGCTATATAGAAAACAAATTTCCAAACATTTAAAAAAAAAAAAATCTACATTTCTGTATCAATGAAACACAATGTCGCATAATCATCGTTTGAGCTCGTCTTTCTGTATATTTTGCACATTTCATTTACATTATGTTTACGTTGCGTTGCCGTGTTAGTGTGACAGCGATTGGACTCATAAAGTCAGAAAACAAAGACACATTTTAGGATTAAAACGCTAAACTTTATGAGCTCTGAGCTGTCGGAACACAGGTAGCGGTTAGTCTTTTGGCCATTTGTGGTACACAAATATACACTGCAGTGTTGCATCGAGTTACAATATTTGGCCTTTTATTGTTTTTAATCATAGTATGTTTGTCTGTTTTGTACTTTTAATCTATTTAAAGCATGAACCAATCAGTTTCTAGTTTTATTTTTTAAAAGTAAAAAAAGACACTCGTGGAAAACGCACATATAGGAATTTACATTAACTTCTACTAAGGCCACAATGTGGTGCAAATGATTTAGTTCATTTTGAGGTAATTAATTCTATATTTTGAAATAAAATGAGCTTGTTTTTATTCCAACCTGCTTTTTGGTCATCAGTTAGAGGGGAAAAAATGAGCCTTTTCTTATTTTGTACCAAAGATTGCTAACGTTAAAGCTTGTGAAGGCTTTAATTTGTACCCTGACATTTATTTGTAGCATGGGATTTGTTTTTATTGTCCTGTTTGTCACGTATATAACTCCAGATGTAACCAAAGATATTGTATGTTGATCTTTTTTTTTTTTTAATTGTTTTGAAAAGGGATCATTCGTGTGTCATTAAAGGTCCGTGTTTTTGTATCCAAATGCATTCTATTTTTTATATTCCACAATATTGTAATAAACTACATTTATAAAAAAGCCTCAGCGTTGTTTTTTTCTTCAGCGTCCTCTTGTGCCGTTTTACAGATGTGGATTATTCTCGACATCTCATTGTTTATCAGGGACTTTTGCCTCTAATTTGGCAACAAAATTTTATTCAAATGCATCATTCGCTTCCGGCAATGAAACCTCCAGGTGTGTTTTTTTTTTTTTTTCCTGGTTTGTACAATAGCAAAGCTCCAAAATATGAGTGGAGGTGCACCGGCATGTGTTTGTACAAGAGGAGGAGGATATCTGGCGTGTTGTTCTAACCCTGATGGTCTCAGGTTACCTGTGGCGGGGTATGATGGTGAGTAACGCTCGCGCTCATGCAGGTTCACTTTTTGTTCATCCAGAATGCTGCACAGAGGCTTCAGCTCCCAGATGAACAAACACAAGTGAAGCTTGTTCACCTCTAGACCTCCCTTCTTCTCCGACAGCGATGCTCTTCACCGCAGAGCAGGTCATCTGTGTGTGCGAGGTCCTTCTGCAAGGCGGATACATGGACCGACTCTCCAGCTTCCTCTCCACTCTTCCACCCTCTTCCTCCTCCCCGGCATGCCTCGGGGAGCTAGAGAGCGTGCTGAAGGCCAAAGCTGCAGTGGCCTTCCACCAGGGCCGCTTCTCGGACCTCTACGCCCTGCTGGAGGGCTTCCCCTTCTCCTCGCGCAGCCACCCGTTCCTGCAGCAGCTCTGGCTGAGAGCCCACTACGCCGAGGCTGAGGGGCAGAGGGGTCGGCCCCTGGGAGCTGTGGGGAAGTATCGCGTCAGGAGAAAGTTTCCTTTACCGCACACCATCTGGGATGGAGAAGAGACCAGTTACTGCTTCAAGGTACAAACTCTGCCGGTCGTCGTTTAGCTCAAGTATTCATTCAAATAATGATCTTCCTATAAATGGTCCAGACACTTGTCATGTTTGTCTGACATCTATGAACTTTGAAGGCTCAGGTTTTACATAAAAACATATCCACTACTGCTCCACTATCTGCAGACTGGTCAACTCCTGCTTATCTTTACTTCGAATAGATTCAGCCTCCCTAAAATGCTTTTTATATACCCAGTCCCAAACTTTTCAGCTTCCGACCCATAAAATAGTAGTGACAAAGGTGTGTGACCCCATCTGTTGGCCATTTAAACATCCAAAAATGCCAATGACTTTATTAAATAAGGACATAATGACAACACAAACAGTCCTAACATCCATTATGCTATTTTTTAATCAATTTGTGGACTTGTATTTCAAGTTTTTGTAACGATTATGGTGCAAACATAGCATTAAAACCAAAGTTTTTTTTATTGTAAGTTGATGTCTGGAGATTACCTAAGGACCCCTACTTGGTGTTGAGTGACCCACATTGGGGTCCCGACCCCAACTTTGGGAATCATTGCTCTAACAGACCTGTTGCCACTTAACCTAATTAGTTGAAAAATGCTCCTCCAGCTTTTTATTCATACCCATAACTTTTACAGCTTTATTTTTGTAGATGTATTGCTGCCATCAAATTCAAAACTACCTTATGTTTATCCTTAGAAAGATGCATTTGTCTTAGTTTAAACACCTGATAGGTTTATAATGTACCACTAAGAATAAAATATGGGTTTGTGAGATTTGCACATCATTGTATTCTGGTTTTATTTACACTTTACACAACGTCCTAACTCTGTTGAAACTCGGGGTGCTTGTTTTAATCGTGCATATTACTTTTTTTTCTGCAAGATTACCTGAGCAACAATAGTTGCACATCTTGCAGGACTTGTGGTTGAAAAAGGGACTGCAAAGTAGACACTAATAACAAAAAAAGGACAAATGTGAGCAATATCCCTTATGCCTTCAAGGACCTATTTTTTTAAGAACACGTTAAAAATTGAGTTTTGGGGAAATCCCTGGTTTGTTTCTTCGATCGAACGTTTTTTCCACAAATGTCACTTTTTTATGCTGTCAAAACCTCTACAAAAACAGGAGAAATCTCGGATCATGTTGAGAGAGTGGTACCACCGGAAACCTTATCCGTCGACCCGGGAGAAGCGGGAGCTCGCAGCGGCCACCGGCCTCACGTCCACCCAGGTCAGCAACTGGTTCAAGAACCGCCGGCAGAGAGACCGAAACACGGACATCACCAGGTCAGCTACGACACAGCAGGTCGTCTGCTTTGACAACTTAAGTATCTCAAGAATTTAACGCCGTTATTTTGCGTTATTGTATAATAACAGTGACGAACGTTAACTCGGGAGAGACTGGACGCGGAGGGATACAAGTGATCAGCCTAACCGGGAGGATCACTTTCAAACGGCACTTTTAACTTTTATTACACGAAAAGACAAAAACATTTGACCGCAAGCCATGGCTAAAATTATAATAAAATAAAAATAAATGTGAGGTCATAGTGCGAGCCAGCAGAACTAGCTCAGATAAAAAATAAAAACAAATCAGTGTAAAAATAGTTCCTTCACGCTAGCAGTTTATTAGTGCGCGTTTTAGCTTGTACATTTTTTTAAAAATAAGATTTTCTTGATGCTGTTTTCTATTTCACCAAGTCGTATGGTAATAATTGTACAACTGAATAGTTTCTCAGCTCTAAAATTGTGGCATTTCGACCCTTTTAACCCTTTGAACCGATGCAACAGCGCCATCTTGTGGTTGAAGCGGATCATAAGATCTGTCTCTTCTTTTGCTCCAGTTTCCAAACTTCACTCAGTGGAGGACCTTCAGGTGAGATCTACCTGTCCTCTGACAACGAAGGCTCTCCTCCTGGCAGCCCACCTTCCCACCACCACCACCACCGGACACCTCCACCCCTCCGTCACCCTCTGCTTCCCCTACAGCACATGTGCGGAGGCCATTAGGCTGCTTTATTGACACATCCTGCTTGTTTTTATTTCACTGTAATCAAAAGGCAAAACATGATTTATCAGACAGTAAGGGGACTTACACTCAACACCAACAAGACAAACCCAAAACATGTCGCCAGATTAAATTTGGAAAGCTCTGCAGATGATCTATTCACACACACTCACACACGACACGATGAGTTTTGAAACAAACCAGAATATTCAGTTTGTTCAGGAGACTATGCTGGTGATTACATCCGTATGTAACGCATCTCAAATGCTGAAGAGGAAGAAATAAAGTCATTCACAGTAGACGTCAACCATAGTGTAAAGGAACAATCTGTTTAGCTCTTATGTTAAATATGACGGTGTGCCTGGCACCACAGCTCAGCCGGGTCTTTCTGTAAGAAGATAAAGTGCATCTTCAACATGTTAACAGGGTAAATAATCATTAAGGCTACTTGAGGTTTTTTCCCACCGAACCAAAACAAACTTAGTTTTTTTATTCACATTACCAGCAGCTCCTGAGTGTCTGATTCGTTCTCCTCTCCAGACTGAGGATAACCCAGCAGGAGACAAGTCTTTAGTTTCACCAGAGGTTCTCGTCACGTCCACCTCAGCCGTTTCGTTTTGTCCCCCACTCAGAAGCCCAGGTATTCGGCCAGAAACACGGCCATGATCTTGGTGAGGTTCTCCACGGTCGGGCGGTGCATGTTCTCCTCCGTGTCGTCCAGCGTGTGCCAGAACTGAGGGAAGGGAGTGGCGATGACGTGGAGCACAGGGACGCCTGAGAAAAACGAAACGCGGCTGAGATCACGAGCTGCAGCGTATGCCCTTTAGCTGAACCATAAATGAAAATCTCCTCCAGGAAGTAACCTTAGCCAGAAGTTTTCATTTATGGACAACAAATTAAACTAAAAAAATTTTTTTTAAGCGTGTTTACTGACCAATTTAATAGAATTTTGAAAATTCGGACTATGATGCCAAAAAGAGTTGGAACTATGCTCGCTTGAAAAAAATTAAACATTGTTAAAGTGTTAGCATGAAGTTAAAGATCCGTCCGGAGCTTAAGGAGATATTTTGCTAACACAGGCAAAAACATTGTCCGCCTTCGCCTTTCAGCAACAGGCAATAAAAGGGCTTTAGACACGTTTTTTAATATCATCTAAGGATGATTTATAAATAATACTGCCTGAGATAAATAACAGATAAAACATATTGCTGTTCTTTCATTCATTTAGACGTATATCAGTAAAACTGTATGAAAATAATCAAAAACTTTGATAAACTAGAGGTTTATGTCACTAAAAGAGAATATTAAAGAAAAAAATTAAGCTCTTTTTTTTCTTGATTGCAAAAATAATACTTCTATTTAGACTTCCACTTTCAATAAGTCTTTTTTCTGTTTTATAAGCTTCCTGTGCTGTTTTTGTCTCTTTGCTGGTCTTAAATTCTACATTTATTTATGTTTTTAAACAACAGAACTAGTAAATGAAGACACAACAACTGGTTTCAGTCACTCGTATTTGTTAAAGCCATAACAGCTGTCAAAATACACAATCTGTCTTTTAAAGTTTTTGATTTCATCTGTGATAAAAATAACCACCAAATACGCATCATTCTCTATCAAAAGTCTACATCAGAAATGAGTGAATTCAGCACAGTCGGGTTTTGTTGCCAACAATTACAAGTTGTAAACAAAGGTGAGGAATATTTGATGTTTTTAAACGTAATTTTTACAAAAACCCTCATGAGTTTGACCTACATTACCCCCCAAACAATCATTTAATGATGCAGAAACTGTGTTAGAGGCATAAAAACTCAATCAAAACACAGCTTTAAATAAAAGGTTTGAAACAAATTTTGAGATTCAGGTACTTTTTGCCTTCTAGAAACCTTCCCAGCTTTCCTGTAAACGAAGCGTATACCTGCTCGGATCGCACCTCCGTTGTTGCTCACCTTTGTGAAGGAAGGGGGCGTGGTCGTCCTGCACAGGTCCGAGGTAAACGTCCTTCCTGAAGTAGGTCTGCTCCGACGGGTGGGACGTCAGGAGACCCTGCCGGTGGAGCCTCTTCTCTGGGGAACGACAGACGAGGGGGGACAGTCAGCGGGGGGAGGTTAAGCGGTCACGGTAAAGTCGCGGGCGGCGGATACCTGCAGCGATCAGGCGGTCGAACCACCGCGCCGTGTTATCGAAGTGATTCGCAATCAGCGGGTCGGGACCACCGAGCAGGTCGAGCAGCACAAAGAGGTCCTGGAGGAGAGTCAAATAAGTCAGACAGGAACTGGATTTGGGTCGACGTGTGTACTTAGTGTTTATCAGCGGCTAGCAGGATGGATTTAGATCTCAGCAGAATTATTCACACAAATTTATGAACGTTTTATCCAGTTTATGCGCATCGTGTTTCAGCTCTTAGGGGTCGGCGCAAACGTCACAGATTCATGTTGCGATAACTATTAAACTTTTAACTCTACTTCCAGTTTACGCCATTTTTTTGCAGCCTTGTTTTGAACCCGGGGCGTCAGCTCGCCTGCTGCTGCTCCTCTGACAGTTTAATAAATTTAACCTCATTGTGTTTGACTCGGGACGTGTCTGCCTCTGCGAGACGTGTCCTCACCACGGCCTGGAGCATGGTGGCGTGCGAGGAGGCCCCGGGGAGAGGCGTGTTCGCCATGAGCTCAGCGAGGTGGCGAGAGCCGTACAGCGAGTCTGTGGCGGTCCACTCTTCAAACGACTCCTCGCCGTCGAAGAACACCAGCTGCAGAGTCACCGGAAGTTTCTAGGAGAGGGGGAGAAAGAAAAGCCATTGTTGTTTGATTTCACCTTCTGTAAAGAAAGAAAACAAGAGCAGCTGAGGTCAGTTTTTCCTCCTGCAGTGTTGTCGCAGTGTGTTCCTACAGTAAGTAGGTCCGGCAGCTCGCAGCCTCTGGAGAGAGAGCGTTATATACAGATGACTGCTGCAGTCGGAGCAGGAGCCAGAGTCAGCATTTTCTAAACACACACTGCAGCCTCAGAGGGAGAGCGGTGAACAGAAGTGTCAGGAGGAAACAGGACAGAAGACGCTCGTCAGCACCTTCCATCTTTACACCTCACCAGAGATAAAAATACAGAGAGGCCCCGCACAAACAGAACCACGATTTGTCAGCTTCCGGTCCAGCTGCTGCCTTTATCTCAGATTCCACCGCTGCAAAAAAAACCACAAACCTGCAATTTGAAGGATCTGAGCTGTGCATCCAGAGAGGCGACCAGCTCCAGGATCATAGCGCAGGGCACTGCAGAGTCGCTGGCCCCCAGAAACACCCTGTCGGGGGCCCGAGGGTCTGGAGGGAGGGCCTTCGAGTCGTAGTGGCAGGCGAGGAGGAGCCTCCGCCGAGCCGTGGGGTCCAGAGTCGCCACGACGTTGGTGAAGGTGACCTGGCCGCGAGGGGTCGGAGACTGAAAGGAGTCCAGGTCTACGGACCAGCCGGCAGACAGGGAGGTCAGGGTAGAGGTGATGTGCTGAAGCAGAGCACACAGCGAAAGATCAGGAGACTGCGTTTAAAAAGGAAAGAAGAAGAAGAAGAAGAAGAAGAGGGAAATCTTTAAATAATTACACACACCTGCTGAACGGCCAGGCTGCCTTTGGTCCCCGGGAGCCTCTCTATCAGGATTGGCCGCAGGTGAGTCTCCCACAGGCGAGCGGCGTCCACCTGGGAGGCCAGACGGCGGATCTGAGCTGCAGAGACTTTACTGGGTTTGTGGGACAACTGGAGGAGAGAAATAAAGACAGATATGAGACAAGATGTTTGCAGTTCCCCAGGAAACACTCAGCAACTTCCTGCTTGACCAACAGTTTCCTGTCGTTTGCTTTCTCCATCTTACATCTGCTCCCTTCGAGGTTTTCCTTTCTTAGACGAATAAACGAAGCACAAAAACAAAATATTTTTTAAAAAAAGGAAGATTTGAATCTTATGAAGAGAAGGGGATGGAGTAATAGCCAAAACAACAGACTCTCAGCTACTACCACGTCAAATTTCAGCTCAATTTCTGTAAATCTGACTGAGTTGCAGCCATCGTTGTGTCGGCTAATGTCAGTTAGCTGTGGCAGCCATCTTAGATTGGATTGACTCTAAAAGTTAATTAGTTGTAGACATGCATCCAGTGATTTCTTCCTAATAGTTTCATTAAAATCCACCCGGTGGTCGATGAGATATTTTGCTAACAGACATACAAACACAGGCAAAAAAGATTATTATCGCCCCTTTTTGCCTTCAGGGAGATAATGTTATTGCAGAACAGATAAAAACGTTCTCATAAATAGGACATTTTTTGCTTATTGAAACAATTTCAAGACATAAAAATGTTAATATAAAGGTGTTTTTATTCTTTTGCCTTTGTATGTTGTGTAAACCTGTTGCAATCTGAAATAACTTAAGTATATTAGGACTGCTACAGGTCTTTTCTGTATGTTTATGATGACAATAACAATAAGAAATGATCTTAAAGAAAGAAAAAGGTATTGTAAATAAGTGCTGTTAATCACCACTTGCAGTGGGGAGGAAAAGACTCGAGCAGTCAAACATTTAGGTGTATTTTTAGGTGTTTTCCTCCATTAAAGTCAGTGTTTAGTCGGGTCTGAGGGGTCGGTTCCTCCTTACCCTCTCTCTGCTCAGGTCTGCAGCCGGCGCGCGGTTCACCTGGGCCGCCGCGGGCTCGTTGGACAGGTAAACACTGAGCACCACCGCCAGCGCCAGGACGCCGAGGAGGCACAACAGCAGCACCCGGGCTCGGGGCATCCGCACGCCGCCGCACGGAGCCGGGAAGGAGCCGCCGCCGCCGTTGCCGCTCTGCTGCGGGGGCTTGTACCGCCGACCGGACCTCGACATGGCCGCGGTGGAGCCGAGTCTCTCTCCGCCGGACTTTCCGCTCCGCCGGTCCTGGTGAAACAGAGCTACGTGTCCCAGAAGAAGAAGAAGCGCAGGCTCCGTCGCAGGGGAGGGAAACTCACACAGGAAGCAGCGGAGCCGAGGGGAACCTGCGCGGCGGCATCTGCCCGTATCGATCCATTTTCAGCCAATGAACATCTGCCCGTTTGGTGTCCGACTCTCGAGCACGTCTCCCGCGGGACAAGTCTCCGAGGACATGGCCGACTTTTTCAATAAAATCCAACACAGACCACAAGAAGCGGGCTCATTCTTCTGTCAGCAGCTTCTGCAGTGACGCTGCTTTCCTTATAGTGAGCTACGTCAGCGGAAAAGAGAAACGCCTGTCACATGGTCTTGCTCCAGTAATTTAGGCAAAAATGTCATAATTAAATTTATTCTCATCACAGGACAGCCCCAGTGATCTACGCTCATGTGGCGCTACTTCTTTTTGGCTGACTAAAGTGGCTGTAAATCAGCGGAGCGTCGCGTTGTCGCCACCCAGCGATCGGGAGGAGAACTACACCAAACCTACAGGACAATGAAATGTAGTTCACCCTCTTTTAATTTTAGGGTTTTATGTATCAGGAAATAATTTTTAAAATGATCTGATCTTTACTAGATTCTATAATTGTTAAAGTCTAACTTCAACTGAAACAAAACAACTCCCACACATAACAATTTCCACCATTATTTATTAAACAAAAACAAAATGGAAGACCCATATGTAAAAACTTCTACTGATTGTTGGAGAGAAAGTATCAGCCAGGTGCTGATAATCATATATGCCTTATAACAAACCATCAAGAAGTGTGACCACCTCTGTAAAAGCAAGAGTTTGGGCAAATTGCTGCTTTGGAGCATAAAGGTGTGTTTGATAACACAATGCAGAGATGGAAAGACATCAGCATTGACCTTAGAGAACTGCTCCTGCCCTTCATTCTATGAAGGATTAAAGGTAATTTCCAAACACTTTAGAGTTCACCATTCTATAGTGAGAAAGACTATTCACAAAAGGAAATCAAAGACAGTTGCTAATTGTCCCAGGTGTGGACATCCTACCAAATTCGCCCCAATGTCAGGCGGTGCAATGCTCGAAGAGATCCCAAAAAACAAACTAAAGCTCAATCTTAGACTCTACAGGCCTCAGTTAACAAGTTAAAGGGAAAAAATTTCATGTCTGTACAAAGACAGGAATGGTGTGGCTTGTTTGTAAATGCTGCCAGGAGAAAACAACTCCTCTCTGAAAAGAATATGGCAGCACGACTTCCACGGGACGTCTGTAAAAATGCCCCGAGATGTTTGGCCATGATGTACAGTGCCATGTTTAGCAAAAAAAAAAAAAAAAAAAAAAAAAACTGCATATCAGCCAAACACTTTCATACCAACTGTCAAGCATGGTAGTAGAGGGATGATGATTTGGGCTTGTTTTGTAAAAGACTTCTAGTTGCCGCTGTGTCAACCATGAACTCTTCTGTATACTTCAGTATTCAAAGGTCAAATGTGAGGTGAACTTTCTTTTTCACTTGGCAATGTATAGTTCTGTAGTTACTTGTAATTTATGAGTAATTGTGTTTGTTATACCTCCTATCTATCTATCTATCTATCTATCTATCTATCTATCTATCTATCTATCTATCTATCTATCTATCTATCTATCTATCTATCTATCTATCTATCTATCTATCTATCTATCTATCTATCTATCTATCTATCTATCTATCTATCTATCTTCGTTTTATAGGGAAGTCAGTTTTTACACGTTCTTACATGTTAAAACTGAATCATCTTGTTCGTACGGAACACAACAATAACAAAAAGTCTTTTGTAACATTTTTGACATGCCCGCCAAATGAAAGCAGGAAACATGAAACTCTCCGCTGTGATTGGTCCACAGGAATTAAAGCCCCGCCTTCTTACCGCTGATTGGTCCAAAATCCCACGTCCATCATTTCCTTCGGTATAAAAAGGAAACGAGCGCGAACCTCTCGGGTTCATCGCCGGAACGCGGGGGGAGCTTGTGATCGTTTTGCATACTTTGAAAACTTTCATCTGCTGTCATCTCTACGGACGGGAACCATCACACTTCAGCATGATGCACGTGATTAAACGAGGTGAGTTGAGCAGCAGAGGAAGTCAGGCCTCGGGTCGCTGATGTCCCGTCACCGGGAGCTAATTGTCTCCTCCAGGATGGTCAATAAAGACTGCCCCTTTCCTTCTGTTGCTCCTTTTTCTCCGGTTATCCATGTTTTTAGTCAGAAAACCGACTCGAACTGTGCTTGAGTGCCTAGCTAGCTAGTATGCAAATATGCTAGCTTCTAACTTAGTTACGTCAGCTAGCAGACTTAAACTGTTCGCTAGCTTTAATCTCGCTGGGCTTCTGTTTGACCAGCTCTCCAACAAGCGTATATAAACTGTGAAAAGTTGTTCCCGCGTGCTTCTTTGTTTAGGACCTCCTGACACCAGAAAAACGCGCCAAAAAGCAACGTGGTCTTCGCGTCATGCTTCGGACATGACGTGGTCCAAGACACATTCGAGCGACGATCAGGGACACGGGCTGTCTCACAGTGACTTTTACCTTAAAGTACGACTCTAACTGCGCACAATCCCAATTTAATAAAGTACTTAAAGTATCCCGGAAGCTGTCAGGAAGTTAGTCCAACACTCCAACTCGTATATGTGTCCGAGCTTCCTGCAGTTTATATCAATTAAAGAAAAAAAAAGTTCAAATACATTCATGCCAGCTCAGTTTAACAAAATCCATTTTTTCCAAGGCGTTGAAATGAAAACTCAATTCTCCAATTATCCTCTAAATCAGACTATAACTGTCAGTCCCAAAACAAAAGAAATTCACTTTAAAGTCACAAACAACATCTATATTTCCAATGAAATGCTGAGGTTGAGATTTGGTATTGTTTTTGTGAGATGGACATTGGAACGACTGATAATCTGTTTTTCTGTTGTATTTATTCTGGGACTTTTTGGGAGGATCTGCAGCACTTGCCATCATCCAAACTCTCAATAACTCCCTTCACAAAAAGACTATTATATTTGGTATTCACTTGAAAGACAGAAAAATTAACCTAATTGGAAACAACTTAATTATCCTGGGGAAATTTTATTTATCCACACCTCCAAATGGAGAAAGACTGAGCCGCTTTTCTACGCCTTTAAAATTTAAACAGGACCTTACGGACAATTATCTTAGTGCCTTGAAGCTAATGAACAAAAAAAAGCATAATCCCTGAAATAATCAATACAGTTTGTAACATCTACTCTTCCTTTTTTAAGTTTTGTTTAGTTATTTATTATATTATGTTCCCAATTCTTCCTTTTAATGTAAAATTTATTTTTGAATTATCCTGTTCTAAATGTGCCCTGATGGGAGTGGTCGAACCTTTTGATTAATAAAACGCTGCCATCTTAAGGAAGTAATTAATTTTAAAAAAATCTTTATTGAAAATTTCAAAAACTTGTTTCTCCCTCAGCACCTTTTTGAAATTTGAGTTTTATCTTTTAGAAACGGGGTCATGTCATCAGCTGGTTGCGTAATCACCAGAGTTTCTCATCACATTTTTTAGCTAACATTTCTGCCACAATAATAAACAAAGGAAGCATTTAATTTCAACCTCTGCGCTCAGCAGTACTGTAACTCCTTCATATTGCGCTGCGTTTGCTGCACAAATCGTCGCCTGGACGGTTTTACATTTCATCGAAAAGTAAGTGCTTGTTTGTTTGTTTGTTTTTTATTTTTTTTATTTTATTTTTTTCATAATAACGAGACCGAAGGACAAGAATCGTATCACTGAGGAGCTCAAAGCTGGAATCACCTGCAGGTGGGTGGGACATCTTGATGCGTTTTACTTGAGAATTAAGACTTATTATTATTATTATTATTATTATTATTATTATTATATATCTGCTCAGTATTCAAATATTAATTAATGTGATCCCTTATCTTTACAGAAAACAAGTCACCCTGTAGCCATTGTTACTCAACTCTCTTTATTATAGTATTTGTTGGAGCTAATTCTTTATCTTTGTTAATTCTTTAAATGTAGTTTATTATGTTTATTTTCTAGTGAATTTGTAATTAATATTTTGTTTAATCTTAGTTGTTTCGAATAAATTTGTGGTTTATTAATGTTTAGTTTATACATTTATTTTGTTTGGGATATGGGCATTTCACATAAATATGTAGGCTTTAGACGGTAAGGGAGGCACGTTGGGGGTCATTGGTGGTTTTTACCAGTCAGACTATATTTTTATGAAACCAAAACCTTAAATGATCAAACTGTGTGTGTATATGTATGTATATATATATATATATATATATATATATATATATATATATATATATATATATATATATATATATATATATATATATACACACACACACACAGTTTGATCATTTAAGGTTTTGGTTTTCATGTACAAACAGTCACTACAGTATTATAAACTCTTTAAAACTAAAACTTTTAAAAATTTTTTATAAGTCCATTTTTAAATATGCAGATGATAGAAGGTATCAGTAACTCAATGGCGACTATAACCCCATCTAAAATCAGTTTATTTTCTTTTAACAGGTGGTTAGAATCTGCTGACGGATCACTGAGCTGAACGCTCTGAAAGTGAAGACTCAACAATCACCAGATGTTTCCAGCTGTGCTCTCTGACCTCTGATCAGATGTCCTTCAAAAGCTCTTTTTAAATGAAGTTACTGCTGTTTTGTATGATAACTAATTATACAATGAATATAATAACTGATTCCTGATTTGAGTTTAGTTCTTCAATAAGGTACTCAGAGGTTGGATCATGTGTCGCAGCTGATTTTTAATAAATCCTGAAACTCTTAGTTAACAGTTCCTTCACCATCAGGCAGAAACATGTAATCAGATTACTCTCCTCATCTTAAAAAGAGTCTGTTTGTCAATAGCTGACTGAGGTTTCACTGTTCAAAGGTCAGGAGCTTCTGAAAATGGAAAAAGATCACCTCAATAAATTTGTCTTTAAAAAGAAGTAATGTGCTCACTTAATCTGTGTACTTTTGCTTCTTCAAAGCTCCTTACTGTTCACAACCTCTTTTTTTAAATCTATTTTTTTTGTTTGTTTTTTCTGTAATCTGTCTGAAAAAACTTTTTTTTTTTGTATTTTCTGCTTTTATTATTGCTGTTTGTGGACTTTTGTTGCTGCCTCTTGACCAGGTTGTCGTTGGAAATGTATGGTTCTGAATGGACTTACCTGTTAAATTTATGGTTATTTAAAATAACAACCATAAATTTAACAGGTAAGTCCATTCAGAACCCTATTTATTAATGTTACATTTATGGTTAATATTTTCTGTTCAAATGTTTTTTATTATGGTTATTATTACAATAACAGTGTATATCTGGGAACTTGAATCATAGAGTACATGAAAAATCGGGCTCATTACACAAAAATCTTCATTCCGGTAGTCTTCAGCATTGTTTATATGACCCTGTACCTTTAAGATTACCTCAGCAAGATGGCGTCACTTCCGGCCCGCGCCTTCAGAGCGGCGTGTCGTGTCTGTAGTTCATAAGTGTTCGGGTCTACGGTTAACTCGCTCTCCCGTCAATGAATGGCAGGTTGTTATTTTTAAAAAGACGTAGTTCCGGTGTTTGATCATCGTTTGAAGCGTGGCAGCGAAACGTCAAGAGCGTCCGCCATATTGGATGTGGCAGACCTGCCCTTAAACTAATACAAGGAAACGGACTGAACTTCATGAAGCACCGTTTTACAAAGTGTTTTAAGTGAATGCCTGTAATTTACACACACTAATATATTTGGAAAACAAACAGACACCAAAGACAAAGTTTTTAACTTTTAACGTGATTACTAAAAATGTCTACTTGTTAAATTTTTATGGTAAACATCAAACCAACATGTATTCTTTTGAGTGTTTAGAGCTACTAACATGTGTAACACTATTACTGTGGTGATAAATATAGAAATATTTATTTAACACTTAATCTGTGTGTAATAACCAGATGCTGAAATGTAGATGTGATGTGGATTTTCAGAATAAAGAGCACAAACATTCAGATTTAACTAATTTTGAATAATTATTTTTATATTCAAATCTATGATCAGTGTATTTTTATAGGGGGTGGGGGTATTAAACATATATACAGGGGGTATGAATGACCTTGTATACATTTATACACAAATATTTTATTTTATGTGTGGAAGACAGACAAATGGTGACAGCACAAAATGGTAGTTTGTGTTTCTTGAAAAAACAGCTTGGACAAACTGACCGATCAAGGCCCTTTTGACAGCTTGCCCTGACCTTGCAGACGAAAGAAATGCTCAGCTGATCTGAGCACCTTTACCGCGTGCCAGTGGTAGCTCTGATCAGATGATGCGGATACAGCGTCGGTCACCAAACTACCACGGCACACGGCACAGGACGGCTGTTTAAGAACCCGGCGAACAACAAACCCTGAAATGTACACCAAGGAAGGAGCAGCTCCAGCTCTGATCCTGACTGTCTGACCTGTCCTGTCAAAGGTCTCTGGGCTGAAACGCTCTCTTCACAGCATGGAGGACGGACCAGGAAACCCTTCCCTTCTGACAGCAGTTTCCCATTACCTTCTCAGCTCTTTATCTTTGGGAAACCTACATAAGCTTGAAAAAACTTTACTTTGGGCTAATTGAGTTAAACAGGAAAGACTTCTTGGTTGTTTGGAGGCAGGTTTCACCGCTGGAAATTAGCCACAAAGTCAGCAAATTCTGTCTGTATAATGACAATATAATGGCCAAATACAATCAGAAGTATTTTTTCGTTCTTACCTGTGAGAGGTAATGCCATCAGCTCTGGTTTGAACTATAAACTGGTTACTATAATTCCACGCAGCACATGAATGAGGAATCTTCTCCGATCGCTCCACTTTGCCACACCCAATATGGCGGCAATGACGACAACGTACGATTCAGCGCTCAACGAGGCGTCTAAGTATGTCTGTGGTTGTAAAAGACTGCGTTACAAAAGTATCACTGCACTGAACAAGGCACATAAAGTAATGGTGTTTAAAAAAAAAAAGTGCTGTATTTCCTAAAAAAGTATTTTATTGGGACGAAAGAAAGTGTCATAAAGTTGCAAAATATCTTGTATTTTTAATTAAAAACCTTGAAATAAACCCAGTTTTAAGCATGCAGCTTTCAATTATGTCTGTGTTGCTAGGCAACCAGTTTGCCAGTTGCTAAAGAAGTGGTTATTTATCAGTAATTCAAAGTTATTTTATCTTTTTTCGTGTCAAACTTGATCATAACTATTTTCTATATTGTACAATAGTTGTAGTCTGCAAATCTAAAGTTAATGTAAACCAATGTAAAGTAAATATTCTTGGTTTTAGTAGAAAGGATAGAAGACAGACAGTAGATGGATGTTTAAAATGGTTGTATGGTAACAGCCATTTTTAACAGAAAACAAACATAAACCCTTCAAGGGTTTGTTTTTTGTCTTGTCTTTTCAGACTCTTAAATATTTAATATTCTGAAATGCTTTATCTGAAAATTTACATGTTTGAAAGGTTTGTTTTTTAAAGTTTTTGTTTTCTACATAAAAAGCACCATGATGTCTCCTATAGATTCATTTACTTGCATTTCTCTTAAACACAAACACAAAAAGCATTGCTCGTAAAGGTATTTCAGATTTAACCTCTCCTATATAATGAATTTCTAAGTTAAGTTTTAAAAACTGACTTTAAATGTTTTCTTCATTTTTTTAAAGTCCTGCTTTTGAAATAACGAGGTGACGTGGTTACCAGTGATACTGTAAACTGGAATATAGGTAGTTGGTAATCTTGCATTTCTCGTAAAGTTGGTGAGAAAGACTCGCCACTTACGGAAAGGTAAATGAAATGCATTTAACATGAACTGTAATATCTAGTATGATGTTCACGTCTTCCAACAGTGAGGTCACTAAGGTGTTTTTCTGTATTTTTCTCTCTTTCAGATGGACGCCAGGAGCGCGTCATGTTCGATAAAATCACCTCGCGCATCCAGAAGCTTTGCTACAGCCTGAACTCTGATTTTGTGGACCCGGCTCAGATCACCATGAAGGTGATCCAGGGTTTGTACAGCGGTGTCACCACGGTGGAGCTCGACACGCTGGCGGCCGAGATCGCCGCCACGCTGACGACCAAACACCCCGACTACGCCATCCTCGCCGCAAGGATCGCCGTCTCAAACCTGCACAAGGAGACCAAGAAAATGTTCAGCGACGTGATGGAAGACCTGTACAACTATGTCAACCCTCTGAACAAGCGCCACTCGCCCATGATCGCCAAGAAGACGCTCGACATCGTCCTGGAGAACAAGGACCGCCTCAACTCGGCCATAATCTACGACCGAGATTTCTCCTACAACTTCTTTGGGTTCAAGACTCTGGAGCGCTCCTATCTGCTGAGGGTCAACGGCAAGGTGGCCGAGCGCCCGCAGCACATGCTCATGAGGGTGTCGGTTGGGATCCACGGGACGGACATCGACGCGGCCATCGAGACGTACAACCTGCTGTCAGAGAAGTGGTTCACCCACGCCTCCCCGACCCTCTTCAACGCCGGGACCAACCGGCCACAGCTGTCCAGCTGCTTCCTGCTCGCCATGAAAGACGACAGCATCGAGGGCATTTACGACACCCTGAAGCAGTGCGCCCTCATTTCCAAATCCGCTGGCGGCATCGGCGTCGCGGTCAGCTGCATCAGAGCAACCGGGAGCTACATCGCCGGCACCAACGGGAACTCGAACGGGTTGGTCCCCATGCTGAGAGTTTACAACAACACTGCTCGCTACGTTGACCAGGGCGGCAACAAAAGGCCCGGAGCCTTCGCGATGTACCTGGAGCCGTGGCACTTCGACGTGTTTGAATTCCTGGAGCTGAAGAAGAACACGGGAAAAGAGGAGCAGAGAGCCAGGGACCTCTTCTACGCCCTGTGGATCCCCGACCTGTTCATGAAGCGAGTGGAGAGCAACCAAGACTGGTCTCTGATGTGTCCCGACGAGTGTCCCGGGCTCGACGAGTGCTGGGGGGAGGAGTTTGAGAAGCTTTACACGACATACGAGAAGGAGGGGAGGGTGAAGCGGGTGGTGAAGGCTCAGCAGCTTTGGTACGCCATCATCGAGTCGCAGACGGAAACCGGAACGCCGTACATGCTCTACAAAGACGCGTGCAACAGGAAGAGCAATCAGCAGAACCTGGGCACCATCAAGTGCAGCAACCTGTGCACGGAGGTCGTGGAGTACACCAGCCAAGACGAGGTGGCGGTTTGTAATCTGGCCTCCATCGCTCTCAACATGTACGTCACGCCAGAGCGGACTTATGACTTCAAAAAACTGGCATCTGTGACCAAAGTAATCGTGAAAAACCTGAACAAGATCATTGAAATCAACTACTACCCGGTCCCCGAAGCCGAGAGGTCCAACAAGCGCCACAGGCCAATTGGAATCGGAGTCCAAGGCTTGGCAGACGCCTTCATCTTGATGCGTTACCCGTTCGAAAGCCCCGAGGCGCAGCTGCTCAACATCCAGATGTTTGAGACCATCTACTACGCCGCCCTGGAGGCGAGCTGCGAGCTGGCCGCCGAGCTCGGCCCCTACGAGACGTACGAAGGCTCCCCCGTCAGCAGGGGCGTCCTGCAGTACGACATGTGGAGCAAGACACCGACGGACCTGTGGGACTGGAAGCTGCTGAAGGAGAAGATCGCCAAACACGGCGTGAGGAACAGCCTGCTGCTGGCGCCGATGCCCACGGCGTCCACTGCCCAGATCCTGGGCAACAACGAGTCCATCGAGGCCTACACCAGCAACATCTACACCCGCAGGGTCCTCTCCGGGGAGTTCCAGATCGTCAACCCCCACCTGCTGAAAGACATGACGGAGAGGGGGCTGTGGAGCGAGGAGATGAAGAACAAGCTGATCGCCAACAACGGATCCATTCAGGTGACGAGAAACTTTGGACACTCGCTGACCTGCAAGTTTGTTCGTTTTTTATTTTGCTTAAGCTGCAGCAAATAAAAATGTTCTTTTTTTGTTTGTTTGTTTTGTTTCGACAGGACATCAGTGAGATCCCAGATGATCTGAAACAGCTGTATAAAACCGTTTGGGAAATCTCCCAAAAGACTGTGCTGAAGATGGCCGCCGACCGCGGCGCCTACATCGACCAGAGCCAGTCGCTGAACATCCACATCGCAGAGCCGAACTACGGCAAACTGACCAGCATGCACTTCTACGGCTGGAAGCAGGTGAGGCAACGAGTTTAAAAACAAAAAAAAAATCATCGCTGTGAAAGCAGCAGCTGACTCTACGGGTTCTCTTTTCTTCGCAGGGCTTGAAGACAGGAATGTACTACCTGAGGACGAAGCCCGCCGCCAACCCCATCCAGTTCACCCTGAACAAGGAGAAGCTGAAGGAGGCGCAGCAGAGCAAGGCCTCCTCCCAGCAGGAGTTAAAGGAGAGGAACAAAGCTGCCATGGTGTGCTCCCTGGAGAACCGAGACGAGTGCCTCTCCTGCGGATCTTAACTTCACGCCTCACCTGTTCAAACCTTTTAAAAACCGTTCATACTTGACTTTTTTTTTTTTGTGTGTGTCTGCTCAAGTGTACAGAACTACATTTTTATATGACATAACCTGCTAACATATCAATAGGTGCTCTTACTGCAGGAATGGTTTATGTTGGGAAAATAAAATTAGTTTGTTTTAAAAATTAAACTGAAAGTTGAATTGTTTGAGTGAAACGGCACGGCGTTCATTTGGGATCTGAAGAATGTTATCGTGGAAATTAGGAGCTAAAAGTCCAAAACATGACGAGGCTTGAGATGCTAACTTGACTGGACGAGTTGTAAATGGATATCTAAAATATTAATTTAAGCTATTCAAACATGCTTTAGCCAATAGTCTATTATAGAGGTCCTAAATTATTTATATTTGTAGGACTGTTATTTTAGATATCCTTACCTTCAATTGACTAATCTTTTCAATAAGAGGAATGTTGATTTTAATATAAGTGATGAGAGGTGTGGTTTGATTATTTGATACAACAGACTGCCATATTTAAGATACTTCTGTAGGAAAAAGTACCTTAAAAGGATACAGGTACTTATTTGCCTGCCAACTAAGGCAGTGTTCTCACCTGTTTGTTAGCAAAATATCTAATGAGTCAGTGGGCGGAGCTTAATGAAACTCCCAGATAATACGTGGATGAACATCTACAACTGATTAACTTTTGGATTCACCCCAATCCAAGATGGACACCACAGCTAAGCAGCCTCAGTCAGCACATATATGGCTAAAACTCAGCTGATTTTAGAGATATTTGGTTAATTTGGTGTGGCAGTAGCTGAGAGTCATCCCCAACAAGCACTTCAAGCACCAATATCAGATCTACAACTTTAATTATTTTCTGTTATTTGTAAAATTGTCACTTCAGTAGTTTGTCTAAAAATCAACAACTTAGAAACAATCAAAATGCTCTTATAGTTATTTTAATATATTTTTTTATAAAATAATGAAAACATAATTTACACTTTTAAATGTACAAGTTATTACAACCCAAAGAAAACCAAAATGTTTCGTCTGTCTGTCCCCCCCACGCCGCCGCGCGCAGAAACCAGACAGGACAAACGGGAAACGTACAAATCAAAGGTAAAAACACGGTACCTTCTCATCTTCACTACTATCTGCAACAGTGGTCAACATGTTCAAAAATAAATTATAAAAAAACAATTTACCAATCACTAACTTGTTCAACAGCGAGTTTGTGTATACCTTAAATAGCTTAAAATTATACATGAGAATGATTCATATTTATAAAAAACCTCGACCCTTTTACAAAAGCAAACGAAGGAGTAAGATGAATTAAAATCACAGCAACACGTCTTGGAAAGCTGCGTGGATGAAGCTGCTGGGAGGTCCGACAGACGGGTCCAAGAAATTAAGCTTCAGGAGGTCAAATGACGAGGCGACGTTAAAGCTGATGTGTTTCAGAGGCCGACGAGCAGGAGGGAAAAATAAAAATCAGTTCTTGGGTCCAAGTCCCGACGCACAGCTCGCCTCTGCTTGTGGGTTTGGAGAAAAGTGTTTTTTCTTTTTTAAAAGCAGTAAAAATGTAAAACTTCTCATCACAGCGTTTGCATCGAGTCAGTTAATGGAAAAAAAAAATGTTAATAAGACAAAATGAGCCCGTTTCAGGCCTGAATGGCAGATTCGGATATTTTCCGCATCAGTCGTCATCTTTAAAAAGTCCTGCGCTGCCAGAAACGTTAAAGGGACGCCTAAAATTGTACGAGCAGCAGCACGGAGTTTCAGACGGGGAGGATTTAGTGGAATTAACAGCATCTTAGGGAACCTGAGTAAGTTGGAGAATTCAAACTGATGCAGTCTGATGTGATTCTTTCGATCTGGAATCCTGTTTAACGACGGGCAGCGGTCCATCGGAATACAACGAGAATTAGGGCTGGTTGTTTTCAAATCAGAAATCTCAAGACTTTAACCTCGATTGATCATGAAGTACCAGGATCCAAACAAAGACACGCTTCTGTAGGAAAAATAGGTATAGTAGACAATATTATCATAAGGGAAGCCAGCTGTATAAATAGTGTTTTGTGTTCATTTGGGTTCATTACAGAATATAGGAACACACACACACACACACACACACACACACAGGTCCTGGAAAAGCTTCAGTGTTGTTCAGTGACTTTCATGTGCAGTAAATGCTCCCTGTCAAACGCGTCGGCTGTGACAGAGCTTCATTTGGATTTAAATCACAGAAACCGTTCGTCTTTTTACGCTCCTTAACCTTCTGAACTTTGTCTCACGCCCCAAAACGACGTCTTTACCGTAAAACAGCTACTCTGTCAAAGTTAATTACATTACACTTCCCTTAGGAGTGTGGCAATAATTTACTTCCTCTCTGAATTATCATAGCTTATTAAATAAACTAATTAAATCTTCAGTTTTCTTATTTACCACCTTAAAGGAAGCCTGGTTCTCATTGTTCTTTAAACTCAGGATCAAAGTGATGATCCGGTGTGATCGGATCCGAGATGAAAGGGCACTGCTGAAAAATAAAAAAAATAAACGGGAGGAAACTGGAGTTGAAACACCACCAGCAGACGTGACATTAGCGTGTCGCTGAGTTCGAGCGAGGAAGCGTCCGACCGACACGACGACGGCTCGTTTCACATTTACCGGCCACGCTTCGTCCACGTAAACGGAGGACGGGAGAATACTGCGGCCTAAAAAGTCTCAGATTACAGTAAACAGGTTTGTTCATCACTCGTCCTTACACACACACGCACACACACACAAGGAATCCAATGCCTCGAGCACACACCCTGTTGTGCTGCAGTAAGTTTTGTACCGTCTCTCCTCTCTTTAGTACAACCGTGTTAATATCGATGCATGAGAATTCTACCACACAGGCACCACATCTGTAGAGCTTCTTTTCCTAGTAGTGCATTCTGGGAAATGCAGTCTGTAGAAGGTTTTTTTTTTTGGCTGGTTTGCTGCAGAAACAGTATTAGGCCTCTCCAGGTGATGTAGTGTTCTCTTAAACAGTCGGGGTCTCCTCTCCCGTTCGCTCCTCTGGCATAGTAACGTGTTTTTATGCATCATAAGTACAGTGAGATGTCTTCACTTCAGTTTAGAAAAATAAACGGGGCTCAGAGAACAGGAATGAGAGGAGGGGGGCAGGGTCTCTGTCCAGACTTTCTAGGGGTGTTGCATTTTAAAAATCCATACGGTCATTTTTAATTGGACTGGTTTAAGGCAGTTCAGTGGGAGCTGAGGGGTCGACATCATGGCGTCCTCTGCTGCACCCGTGAGTGCAAAGAATCGTGGGGGTGTTGAGGTTCCTCTCGAGCCGGACAGTTCGCCGCAGCGGCCCGTCACTCCCTCTGGGAGCCGCCGTCTTGTGTCACGGCGCGAGAGTCGTGGTCACTTCCTGGTTTGATGTTGGTGAAAAGCATGCTGAACTTGCGCAGCTGCTCGCTGGCCGTCTGGCTCTCCTCCTGCAGGCGCTGGTTGTTCTGTCTCAGGTTCGCCATCTCTGCCAGCAGGATGACTTTGTCCTGCTTCTCCTGAAAATGAGAAAAAGTCAACAGTAAGAAACGGCTGATCCTTTCCTGCTGAGTATTTAATCCAAAACAGGGACGTAAATGTTGCATGTAACCTTTTTCCTCACCTTTTCTAGATCGCTGTTCAGTTGTTGTAACATCACTTCGAGGTTGTGGAGCCGACCCGACAAATCGTTGGGCACCTCGTCGCTGTAAACACACACAGAACAGATTCAGCTCAAACTTCGTTAAAAACTCTTCACTTTATATAATATAATTCTAATATATTCTCAGTTTCTGTCAGCGATCTGCAGAGGGAGCAACGCTCAGCAATCAGTTAAATGAAAACAAGATGGCAGCAGCAGATTTTGGCTTCCTGACGATGAGTGAGACCCACCCGCTGAATGTCGGTGTGGTCCGCGGTGTCTGAGGAGTCTGAAACTGGACCGGGCTGACCGCCGGTCTCGTCTCTGGACCGCCGGCCTGCGGCTCAGTCAGCGATATGAGGGAAACAGTTCTTTGTGCTGCAGCAAAGACACGTGATCGAATGTTAAAAAATAAATAAAAGCTGCACAAAAAAAAGATCTTCTCAGTGTTAGAGATGCACAAAACGATGTTAGTGAGGAGTCCGGTCGTTACGGGTGGAGAGTTTTGGCTGCAGAGTGTTTGGGTGATGAAACCTCAGGCTGAGGAGTGCTACGTTCAGTCGTCCCTCTCCTCACCTTCGTAGGCTTTAGCAGCGTTAACCAGGCTGGACCACTCCAGTCCACAGGCGGTGTCAGGGAGGGGCATCAGCCCAGGGTCGAGTCTCCTCAGCGGGGGAACTTTGTCTTTCACTTCTGTAAGGGACAACTCCGATGAAGACAGCGGCACTGAGGACAGAAAGGAGGAGACAAGCCGTAAGGAAAAAGAAACTCAGTAAAAGTCTTAAATCCGACCCAATTTGTCGGCGCTGACGCTCACTCTTTTTGCCCTGAATGTTGTTGGAGGAGCTCGAGTGTTTGCGTGTCGGCAGCGTGCAGGTGAACAGCAAGTCTGTGGGTGTCGGCGGGTTGTCCGAGCAGGCGAAGCTGGCGTCCCGGCGCCCGCTGCACAGGGACTCGTCCGAAAAAGTGCGTTGCAAGGTGAGTCTGGGAGACTGCAAGGAGAAACGTCGCAGAGGTCAGAGCTGCGTTGGACAAAAAAAAACTGAGTGATGAAGGCGGGCGCACGCTCCTCACCGGATCACTCTGAGGTGTCTCTCCGGGGCTGTCCATGATGATCAGCTTCTTCAGGTCGTCTTCGATGGTACTCTTATACGTCCGACGTGGAGAGCGCAGGTCCCTCAGTGACGCTCGGAGCCGAGGTTGTCCAAACACGTTTTTTGAGTTAGTGTCCACCTGCCTGGTGGGACAAGATATTCATCGGATAATTGTATCGCATATCTTCTCACGGTGACCCAAACCTTTCCGACTTGCTGATTTGTATTGTAAGCCATATTTCTTCTAAAGCTTTGAGCTCCTAAATTACGCCTTTGAATCTGTTTCATGTTCTCAGTTACTAAAGCATCACATTTTTCAGCATCATGGTGTTGACTACAAACGAGAGGATTTTGTAAAACGATCAAATCTGATCTCTGTTCCTGATATTCATCTTACTTCTTGCTGTTGCTGCTGTCTGACGTGAACGGTTTGGCTGTGTTCGAGTGTAACGAGGTGCCGTCTTGTTTGCTCTTTCCGTAAAATGCCTTGGGGGCGGAGCTGGACAAAGAGGCGGAGTTCATCTGCGCTGAAGTAGGCGTGGTTGTAGAGGCTCGGACGGGCCGCGCTTTCTCTGCTGTCGGAGTCTTGTAGCCCTGTGGTGTGTAAGCCCTGTAAGGACACAGATTTATGCAGGATTAACAAAACAGAATCCACATTTCAACATAAACACTGAACCGGGCTAATAGAAACATAGAAACAAAAAAAGAGACAGTTATGGTAAATAGAAAATACATCCCTTTAGGTAAATCAGTATTAGGACCAGATCTTAAAATTCAGTAAATTCAACCTTAAATGAACACAAAACAGAACAGAAGCCACTGTTTCGTAAAAAATGAAGCTGAAATCCTGAAGCTGTGAGCGTATGATTCCACAGGTTCTTAAACTACTTTCAGCAGCAAAAACTTGACATTTTATGCTCCTTAAGTCTCAGTCTCTCTCATACAGTTGTGGAGGATATCTGGCCCACTCATCTTTATAATGTTGCTCCAGGTAATTGAGGTTTGCAGGTTTTGTATTTTGTGTTTAAACATTTTCTGTGTTTTAGTAGTTCTATCAATCTTGCAAAAGCACATCTCTAATCATTATTCTACTTTAAAACAAAACAGGAAGCAAACTCAGAAAGGCAATTGTTTCTACATAAAGGCTGGCAGAAGCAGAATCATGTATATAGTCACTTACCAAAGCTTTACTTTTAGGCCACATTTAGTTCAACTCTGAACTAATTCTCTACAATGAGCTCCAGGTTGAGGTCAATAAGATCAGCACTTTAGAAAATGGGGCGCTCCACTGAAAAGGCGCCTATGTGTTACTACATAGAGTATTTTATGATGACACAATCACATTATAACACAAGTCATTATTAATAATATCTAAAAGAAACTACTGTCATTTTTTTTAAATGCACACAGAACCTTTTGTTATAGATAACAGAGCCTTTCTGTTTCAGGACATCTTTTCTTTGTTTCATGTGACTGAATGTTGAAGGTCGGCCAGCAGATGGCGCCATATTTAACCATCAAATGCTTCGAAACACTGAACCTTTTCAACACAGCTGCTCCGTATTGGATCAGTGGTTCTGAAAGTTTCTGTTTCTCCATCGCTACTTTAAACAAGTTAATGAAGGTCACTGTTGAGGTCATGAATGTTCCAGAGCAGCAAATGCCAGAAACTCTTCTTTATAGAGGTATTCACACCCGGCAATGACCAATTAATCAGTGCATTTAATTACCAGCACCCGGCTGCTACCTAACAGCTCCATTTTTATGGTGGTATTAAGAGCAAAGTTAGTTTTTCAAAACACTTCTTCGACAAAAACACAGTAACAAAGAATGCAGTCTAATGTGGCGTTTGTCTGTTGTATTTATCTAATTTAAAGAGGCATCATGTTTGTTTTTAATGACATGAAACAAAAAAAGCTTAGGATTTAAAGAAGATGCACATTTTTTAACTATGACTACAAATAACAACTGTAGAAATAGGTCAACTTTACAAACATTCCCAGAACACCAAAGCAAACCAACAGAATACATTTTCATCCATCCACCCATTATCTGCCACTTATTCTGGAGTCGGGTCAGGGGGCAGCCCAGACATCTCTCTCCACGGCCGCCTCTAGGACCAATCTGCCTTGAGGCAACTGGGGCAACTTGGGCCGATTGCCCCCGACAGCACAGCTCCCAGGATCATTCAGGCACACAAACTCCTCCACTACGATCAGGCAGCGATTGACGGAGGGGAGAACACATTGCACCAAAACAATCCCAACTCTGTGGTGCAGACTGCAGCTCTACGGTTGGTGACTCGAAGGTTTTAAACACAGATTGCTTTAATCCAACATCAAGCGTGTATGTGTGTGTTTGAGTGTTGAATGACTGCAGGCGTTTAAATTGCAGGGTTCTCACAATAATCTGTATGTTTCACAGGGATTATCCTGCTCTAATGCTTCATGTACTCCTAAAAAATACCTTTATATATCATTGAAAAGAATCAAAGAAATACATAAAGTAGTTAAAAAAGTGTCCCGTTACTAATTAGGAAATGTAATTCTGATTAAATTAGCAGCAATAAACTCAAAGATTCAACGTCTGTATAAAGGTCATGTCTGCACAGAGTTTGCCCTGCCGAGGTAATGTTAGCTTCCTGAAACAAAGATGTGTCTCATCAGAGAATCTTACCTTGGTTTGAAAGTGTCCTTTTTCTCAGCACTGGAGCCAGGAAGTGGGAACGTCTTTGTCATGTATCCTTTGGTCTGATTGGCAGCGGCTGGTAAAATGGGGGAAGATTCTGGCCTCTTTACCTCCCCACCGCCGCTGCTCCTTCCCACAGAGATCTCTGGGACGCCGCTGTAGGCCGCGGAGCCGTGCATGAGCTTGTGGGACTGGCTGTTGGACATGTTTCCGTGGCGAGCGTTGCTGTAGTGAGTGGAGGCGTCAATGCCGCTGTCATTGGAGCCTCCTTTGTTGAGGAGATCGGGGATGGGATCCGCCAGGTCGCCTCCTCGATCTCCTGCAGGTCCCCCGTCGAACCAGCGCTCGTCGCTGTGGCTGCTGGACGCGTTACTGGACAGAGTGTTGCTGCTGGAGTGGCTGGAGTACTGGGTCTCACCCTGCAGGGCGCACGAGGACATCAGACAGACGGACTCAGTCGGCGAGACAGAGAAGGCCACAGAGAAACAAACCAAACGGACTGACGATGAGTCTGACCTTCGAGTGTCTGTTCGGAGAGTCTTTCCCCGGGACATCCTGTCTGGTTAGTCTCCTCTGCCCCCCTCCGCCACCTGGTCCTCGAGATGATGATGATGCTGGGACATTCCAGAGGGGTTCTAGACAGAAAACACGCACACAGAGGATTAAATAAATTACACTCATGGCTGGCAAAGAGGATTAAATACTTATAGCACGTTTAAACACAGACCTCCCCCTTTACACAAAATCACACTGAAATATTTTCATTCTACAAGACAGGAACCAATCTGAAAGGTCCGATCAACCTTTAATCTTACACATCATCACCTTTTAAGGAGGTTTTATGAAAATACTAACAAACGGCAGATATAGAGCTAAGACAGAATGATTAAGATCTCATTCTCCGGTGTATACATGGCTGTTTCAATATTTTAATCTACCCTCTTGCATCTTTTTTGTTTTGCTGCAGCTGACTTCAGTATATTTACCTGCAAGTTTACTTTTATTACTTTTTTATTATTTCTGCCATTCAGTCTAAAAAAAGATTCTGATAAGAGCCGGTAAATCAAAACAAAGGAGCATGAAAATAACATAAAATAATGAAGCATGAAAGACTAAAGCTCTACAAAAACTCGACATACAGACCAATGCCTGCTTTTGTTTACCTCAAAGTATAACATGGAGGGACTATTTATTCAATTTAATTTATTTTATAAATAAACCATTTAAACAACTTGTTAAATTTAAGTTGACGTACCCGTTTTGTTGCGTTCCATGGTGCTTTCCTGACTCGTGAAGCCCGAAGAAGACTCTCCACTGGAGGTGATGTCCACACTGAGGTGGGGTTCATAGGGCAGCAGGGGGCGCTGTACCAATCCATATCTACACATTATATGAGACTCATGAGATTCGTGAACACATTCATGCCAATTTCTGAAATGATACGGATAGAAAATAATGAATGAGCAGTAAAATTCTTATTGTCCAGAAAGATGTACAGTTTGGATTTGAATACTGATTTTCAGTTTCTGTTCTGCATCCTGTTGGGAGTTGAATAAACACGTTTTTCTGGTTGGGTGAGATGTTATCAACCTCCACACTGCGAGGAAGAGCCACCCACACAACAGATCCTTTCTCTGGGAGACGGTGTGTGTACACATCTCTAACTGCAGACTCGAACACGCCACATTATTCACCATCTCCTTTAAACCGATATAATCTGCCCTCCAGCGGAGTAAACAGTTGTTATGAGTAACATTTTGGCAAGTTTAGTCAAGAACCGAAAGGTGACAGAGGAGACAAACAGCTTCACGAGTGCTCACCTGTCGGGGGAGGGCTTGTAGCGCACAAAGGGGCCGGGCGTCATTCCAGGCGACGCCATGGTGGCGATGCCCACCAGGCCTGAGACGGGGGAGGAGAAGCTGGCTGAGGGGTTTCTGTACGACATGCCTCTGTCGCCTCCAGGTGACAAGCTGTAGTGGTTCTCAGGGTAACTCACTGGCCTGCTGGAGACAGGGGGGGTGGTTAAACTGACTGCAGAGAACGGACGCATCTGAATAAAACTGGCACCCAAAAAAGGCTGAAATTAGTGAGAAACATGCTTGTTAGAGGTGGGCAGTGTGACACCAGCTCCAAGTACAGTGTGCATGTTTAAACACATGAATCACACTAAATACCACCTACTTAGTCTTCAATTGTTGAGAGTTTGCTCAAAAATGTGTCTTCTTCAAGCGGATACACAACCTGTTCAACCGTTTGGTACCATAAATACATGTTTCCAGCTGTAATTTGTTTAGGCTTGACAGGAAGAGTCAGCGTCATCCTATTTGTGAGTTGGCCTGAAGATTTTTTTTTTAAAGACATTCGCAAAACAACTGTCTTCTGCCTTTAAAATCCTTTTGTATCTAATATTTATTTAAAGATATTCAGGAGACACATGAAGAAGGGCATTATAACCTCACCTGATGACAGAAATCACTGACAAAACATTTTATCTCTCAACAGATCGCTAACAATATCAAGATAAATAAACAGCGATTGCCAGTTTGTTTTCTCACTTTGTTTTTTTTAGTGATGATTTTATCCAAATAAAACAAATTTTAAACCCTTACGTTTGTTTTTGAATTTATTTTAAGCTAATATTTCCATCAATAACAATAAATAAATCATAGGCAAGTTCTGATGTAAGATTATAAGCCCAGTTTTTACACTGTCAACAAATACTGGAAGTCAGATAAAAACAGTCAACCTGTGAAGCAAATCTGTGGCAGCTTCTGTGATTTGATTCCAGATCCTGACCAAAAACCTAGCATTATACATATTTTTGGAGAAGTTTATTAAGGTGAAGCTGCAATGAATGTGAGTGCAAAGACTATCAGATAAATCCAAATGAAGCGTGATGAAGATCACTGTGAAAAATAAACAGACGGCTTTAGAAACCTGATTCCAGCTTGTAATGTGGCAACAAGCCTGAGGGAAACAAAGTGATTCTTCATCAACCAGGTGAGAAAAACATTGTTTCACTGGGAGCTCCATGAAACTGAACAGTAACGAGAGAGAAGGATCTGTGACCGTTTGATAAATGTCAGTCTGACTGCAACACACCACGTAGTAAAAACAACAGAACAATGTTGTGACAACACTGAAAACCACGCAGTCTGACCTGAGCTGTCATGAGACGGGCAGAAATTATTAAAACAATAAAACACAGATCTTAAGACACAAACCTGTTGATGTATTGCACAACATAAAACCACGTCAACATGTAATTTGTGTAGGTTAACCACTGTCCTCATACAACTGTGTTCAGACAAATTCAGAACTATGGGATGGATTAGGAAGATCAGGAAACTGCTAATTAGACTATAAGATGATAAATAATGTACTGCAAATCACATCACTACAGCCATATTTTTTCTTTTTTAATCAAATAACCAATTTTTTTTAAAGACAATTTAAAATAAACCTCATCTTTAACAACTTTCTTTGTTTTTTTTGCCATTTCTTAAATTCTCATTCATGTACTAAAAAAAAATTCAGCTGCAAGATGTTTAGGTTTGTCTCTAATTATTACAAAGATCTGAGGTAAATCCCCTGTTTGTAGTGAATAAATGTTTACTGTAGTTTAACTGGATAGTAGGTGGGAGTACCTCTTGGAGGTGAGGTGCTGTGGTTCTCTGTAGGGGACCGGCATCATGGTCTTGTGTGAGCGGGGCAGTGAAGGAGGTGCGGCGCTCATCGGGGCCCAGCGTGGCTGGATGGGAGCGCTGTGGAGCCCCGGAGGAATGGGTGAGCTTTCCCATCTCCAAGTTTGGCGAGGGGAGGGTCGATATCCTGCTGCCAGAGGCTCAGGCTCGGGTTTCTGCTCCATGGTCTTCATCTCATACTCCTCCGTGCACCCCCTAATGACAGGGGGACAATAACAGGACATTCTCCAGTAAACATTTTGCACTTCAACGTCCACACAAGCGTTCCTGAGAATCTGTCGCTTCCTGTGTGAAGACCTTAACGGTGTGTGCACTCCTGTGTGTGAGAACTGCTCAGTAAATTCCTCATGAATGGTTTGAATTCTTTGTTACTTTTATGACACATTTTCTGGACGCCCAAATGTACAGCTGACACGTTACAGATCTCACTAACGAGCTCTCCTGAGAGCAATGAATGAAAAAATGAGAAAAGGAAACTGATTATTGGCACATCAAGACTCCATTTTACTTGCTGTGAGACTGAGGCTGGATCTCCTGCGTGCATGTGTGTTTGTGTCTGAGGAAGAGTTAGAGATCCTTAGATCTCATCACAGCTTATACTGAAGACAGTGTGCTATTCTGCTGGACAAAGTCAATATACGGTCTTCATTTCTTGAACCAACACTAATTCTTCTAGCTCTCAAACACAAAAAATAAGATGTCATATGATGGAGAAAGCCTTTAATTGAAGACATGTTGGCATTTATTCTCATCAATTATAGAACTGATTGCAAAGCTTTCAGCTGGAGGGGCGGTCATCTTTATTTATCAACCCAACACACCTAAAATCTCCCACCGTTTACAGTAGCCTTTAAAGAGTTGATCACTCCGCACATCCATGTTTCATCCAAAAACCCTATTGCATCAGGGCAGGTGGCATTAAATATGCAGATGGGGTGGCATTTGAAATGAGACAAAAGGAAATGAGCTGGGTGATGAAGTGTTAAAGTGACATGAAGTTGACATTTTTACAAAGGCAGGAAAGTGATAGAAAAAAGAAATGACAGCAAAACAAGGGCAGTGTGATGGATCGACAACAGTCATCTAAGATATTGGGCTGATATCAATAAAACATCTGATTATAGTTTTTAAACCACCCTTTATAAATTAGTAGAGTCCAGGATAAAGTATTTAATTGCCTTAATTTGACCAAAGTCAGGATCCCACATATAATCAGTTTACAGCCACAGAAAATGAGTCTTAGTTAATATTCATAAAGCTCTGCCTCCGAATGTTTCCCACTGTTTCTCAGTGGTTAAATGATTAAACAGACTGACTAAATATTTGAGTAAAAAAAGGGGAAAATATCACAGTTTGCTTTGGAAAATTATAAAAGGCATTCTACATTTTATAGACAAAGAAAAAATGCTCAGTTTTAAAAATAATCACCCCCCAAACCAACAAAGAGACAACTGTTGGCTGCAGCTCTTCAGGAATGTAAACAGAACGCAGATGCACACAAAAACAACCACGTATCGGGAAAAACAGCAGATTTCCAGGGAAAAAGGAAAGAAAACGGTGGATGCACACGGATGTAACACGTGATGAAGATATTTTAAACAATGAAGGAATATTTCTGAGACGATCAATATCAACAGCAGTACATACGCGCACAGGGAGGGAATACAAACCTCAGAGAGAGCAGAGCCTACATCTGACAGCGCGCAGTAATTCTCCCATCACATTAACCGAGGTGACAACTGAAGCTCAACACACACACACACATTCAGACCCTCATCTTTTTCCGGATGTATCCATCCATCTTGTGTTTTCGCAGCCTAGACAAAGCAGCGAAGCCAGATCCTTCCAACTTTCATCTCATCTTTTCTCTCCTCCGCCCACTCCTCTTACTCCGGCTGGTGTTGAGACACGTCCTCCTCATCGAGCGCTCCTCCCAGCCTTCCTCTTCCTCTATCCCACAGCCCCTCCCCCCTTCCTTTCCATTTGCAGAGGGCATGCATTTTTAATTAATCACTTCCGCTCCTTTTATTTATTTATCTTTTTTTTTTTCCTGTGGTCTTTGTTTTTCCCCCTGCAGATTTCAAGCCTTAATCTCATGCAATCTGCTCGCCTGGTGCACAACAGCTAACGAGTCAGAGAGGAAGAGGGAAACGCAAGACTCTTAATTATCAGCTGCTTCAAGGCCACAGAATAGTGTGTGTATGTGAAAAAAAGGGGTTTTACTCGGAGTAATTAAACTGCCTTCAACATTAAAGGAATCCAACCACTGTGTGATCACACAGCTCACCACAATTACGGTCTTTAGGCGCTCTGATGCTCAGAAAAACACAGTGTGCCTATTTCTTTTTTTTTTCCCTCACATGGGGTAACCATTCTGATATACCACATAAAGCTGCTTTATTCCGTCTCACTAAATACCTGATGTGTAGATAGAAAAGAGTGGTGCCTGAGATAAACTGTTGGAGGGGAAAAAAGCCAGATTACGACAGAGATGACTAGATGCGTGAGAAAGAAAGAGACAAAGAACAGCAGATTTGGCTAATTTCACATTAAACAAATGCCTTTTTTGTCTCGATGCCTCATTCTGCCCGTTTCTCCAACTACATATGACTGTTTCTCTCTGTTAGCTTGCTTCCTCTTTTCACACACTCCCACACAAAATCCTCTCAGAACGCTGGAGTCTGGCCACTACCTCACCGAGGCTTTTGTGTGTTAAAGAGAAAAGCATCCTCTACTCATTGCAGCTCACTTGTCTTTCCACTACAGCCCACTTACGCACAGCCCTCTCCTCTTCCTTAACATCTGTATTCACAGCTGCTTACAAGCCAGCTGCTCGTTAGTTTAGCTCCTTGAGAAAATAAAATGCTCTGTGTACACACCGGCGCGGTCCGCCGTCTTCAAACGGAGGAATGATGACCACTTTAACCGTCACCGACGTTCTCAGCAGGTCAATCATCTGCTCGTGAGTCAGCGTCACAGCGGCCACCTTGCAGATCTCAACCAATCGACTACCTTGCCTCAGTCCCGCCTGCCAGGCGAAGCCATACTCCTCCACCTGAAAGGTAAAAGAATAATAAGACTTTGGACGTTTAGACACAAAGCACAAATCGGTAATACAGAGGGAGATCAGCTCATTGGATTTTACCTCGGCTACAGTGCCGTCTAAGCGAACGTGGAAGCCCAGCTGTCCCAGTCCGTTTCTTCTCAGCGTCATGTCCACCGTCTCACATCCCACCGTCAGCGACTGGACAGGGGGAAACACATGATGGGTAAACTTACAGCCGGATCAAATTAAAAACCAATAAGTTGATCCACACACCAAACTGAACTCCCAACTTTATTGGTTATGTTTCAGGTCATTGCCCTACTTCAGACCAACTTTAACAACAAAGACACCAGCTGACATTGCAGTGATATTAGAAATCTTGTCACATCTACTTATGAGGATATATCAGACTGAGACCTTGAAACATCCTCATAGGGGAACTGTAAACGCTTTACACCTTAAATGTGAATTTTACTGGATATAAACACTCAGCACTTTGGTTCCAAAAGGTTTAAATGAAGAGCTTGATATTAGACTTCTCTTTCAGGCTCTTTTTCTATCACTATATCTCTTTTTTTTTTTTTAATAATCTGTTCAGTGTTTTTATAGTAGTGATTATGCAGTTTCATGTTTGCATAAATGGACAATGTGTGATGCTTCAGTTGGTAATTATGAAGGTTATTTTTATGTTTTAATGTTTAATGTCTATTCTTATCGTCTGAGTATCTTTAAAAAAATACCAACAGTACAAACTTACTTGAAAAGGGAGTTCACTGCTCCTACACATAAAATTCAACCAATTTCAACTAACCAGGTAACATAACCAGGAACTACTGAACCAACAGTATGAATATAATGTATTTATGGCTTTTAAAATGAGTAATTTATTTAGTTCTCAATATTTTCTTACTTTAGAGAATATAGTGATTGTCGCAGTGCAGACAATCTTTGTTATTCAAGAGTTTAATGCATATTTTTTCCAGGGAAAATCACAATATGATATGTCCCTTATCAGGTGATGCCTGCAGCCCCACAGCTTTACTGCCACTGTGTAATATGTCAGAAATTGCTCTGGTTATTTTATGATTCCGTACATCTCGTATTTTCTTGGGTGGGATAATCCATCTATAATTTTGCAGATTTCTTTCCTGGTGAATTAAAAAAAAATTCCAAGGGATGAAAACAGCATCTCAACCAATATCGGAAATCCCCTGAGCTTCAAAGCAGATAAAAAGAGATGAGGTGTTGCTGATCAAGGAGAACAACCAGTTTCCAAAATGAAACCATAATAACCCAATGCCCAGAAATCCCACAGACATGAAAAAGAATAATTAGTTTTGAAACAGGTTGATGACAAAAACATCCAATTCTAAGTCACCATTTGCTACTTTAAAAGCTTAATTTGGAATTTTAAGCATTAAAGACATTTTTGTACCACATACTTAAGAGCATATAAGCAAACTGGAAAAACAACGAAAATGTCCACAACTTTTACATCTTGACACACTATGAATTCAAAACACCAAATGCAAACTCCTGTATTCGTTTACAAAACCTGTAAACCTATTAATGTTCCAAACCCAAGATAAACCGCAGGCCACAAACGTCACAGAGATTCACACCATCACAGTCAAACTCTAAACTCACCCTTAATCTCTGCACCATTTCCCTGATGTCCTGCGCACAGCCATCTGGTACTCTCACTCCAATATGGTCCCCTCTTCCGTAGAAGATCTTTAACGCCAGTCGCTCCGGTGTCCAGCCGATAACATCCCGGCAGAAACAGTTAAACACCACATCTTTGGTGGAGCAGTCCACGAGGAGCACGTACTCCTCTGAGATACCCAAAGCGCAGGGGAGCTCCATACCGCCTCCACTGAAGTCCTGGGCCAGGACTCTCCAGGCGATGGACCCTGACGCCTCCAGCTCGGCGCCCTCTCTTGCTTTCGAGCGCTCGCGTTTCTTAGACGCGAGGGAGATGAGGTTATTAAGTTTTCCAGCAGAGTCGAGCGGCGTGCTGCTGACGTAGTTCTCAGCCAGGTCTCGGAGATACTCCTGCCGCGTCCGCGTTGCCATGGTGTGGAATTTCTCGGACTTGTGCGCGGCGTTTTCTGCATTGATGACTTTGGCTAAGAGGAAGTTACGAAAAGTCTCCGGGTTGCGGAAGGTGACTCCGTTGGGGATGGGGGGTCCAAAAGGGGGCACGTCCTTCATCCGTGTCACAGCAACACTGAAGGTGAAGGGAGATTAGAAGTAGGTGAAATAACCATGGAACGTGTAAGAGTAATATTCGCTCTGCTGTAAATATTTACCTGTAGCAGGTGTTGTCAGAGCAGGGGTTATGTACACGAACAATCACAAAAACATGCTGGAAATGGGAGCGAATATTTTGAGGGGTGAAAGGCAGGGCGCCTGGCTCCTGAAAGATTATGGTGACGATGTCGTTCCCTATGTGTCTCTTTCTCAGGAGCTGGGGAAGAGAAGAAAGATAAAATGACAACTAAATAAAATAACTGGTTCTGTAACTCACAGAAAGTCTGACATTCGCTGTCAGACACAAAGCAACAGCTCTTTATGTAATTTGTTTTTGCCTTCTGTGTGGATTATTTGTGTCTGTCTCTCTGTGTTCATGTAGGAAACATGGCACACAGACCGGGCTGTTTCTGTGGCGCAGTGCATGCCAAGCCTCTCTTCATCTGCACTCAGAAGTGTGAAAGTACCGATTATGTAATGCAGCCCACTGTTTGGCCACAGGAGCATCACTCACTTGTATCTCGTAGGCTGCGGTTAAAAAAAATTGCATTGAGCTTCATGTAATGTACAGCTACAAGGAATACGTTTCATCTTATTAGTGTTAAATGTGCTTTTATCACCAAATTTCAGTAATTATTCTAATATACAGCAACATGCTGTTGATATGCAAGACTCAACAATTACTCACTGTAAGACTGTTGTTCAGCCTTTTCTTTTTTCTGAATGTGAAAGCCTTAAAGCAGCTCTCATATTGCTGGCTTAATTTCTCTACGGGTTACTTTTGATGTCAGATGCTGCCACCTAGAGGTTTATCTGAGTAAGTGAATGACGTTTCTGCTGCAGTACTTAAACCTCTGGATGGAGTTATTGTGCCGTTTATGGAATATCTTCTGATTAAATGTTTTACACCAACATTCAAAAAGTAATGTTTTTGTTTCTGTCACCTGTTACAAGATTTGTTTTGACAAGACAGCTGTGGATATGAATAACAATAAGAGCTCTAATTTTTAAAATAAAATAGTTTTATATGATTTGACTTCTGAGTGGCCGACTCTGTTCTGCTGTATTTGTGCAAAACTAATCCTGAACACCTACAGGGCTTTTCAGAGCATGTGTGAGCCTCTCACGCAAACACTTCAGCTAACTACCCAAACTGTTATTTTACATGCAGTTCTACACACAACCCAAGTTGTAAACACATGAGAACGAGAGCCTCAGCAGCTATGTTTGAATAAAAAAAGCCCCAATAAAGGGAGAAAATATACTAATAACTACTCACTGTTGAACCCCACCCAACTGTGATCCAGTTAAAGGCGGAAAGGCAGAGAGGAAAAGGAGAAAAGCCAGAGCGGACAGAAAAACCACAAAGAACAAAGACCATAAAAAAAACACAAGAGGCTAAATTAAAAAAAAAGGAAAGAACCTAAATGTTCAAGGCGACGTAAGGAACAAGTTTCAACTTCTTGGATCATTCCGGTTTTTGATTCAGAAGAAAAGGCAGAAGTTCCAAATAACAACCACAGACATGCTTTGAAAGGCTTTGGGTGACTACAAAAGGTGGATGTGCATGTGTGTGTTTTTTCTTTCAAAGCACACACAGCCTCGGGTAACTGAGCTCAGTCGAATTTGGGTTCGCAAGCTTTTACCTGCTGCGGGTTGCTGGGCATGTACGGCAGCATGGTGGACACGTGGAACATGACCTCGTAGCCCTGGTAGGTCGTGTAAAGGGAGTGGGTACCCGTTGAGTCAGCTGCAGAGGAAGAAGAAATTATCATTTTATTATCATAAGTTAATTACAGATGACATGTTGTTGCTGAACTGGTGTTTCTGGTTCAAACAGACGCGTCTCCAAAGACTACGACTCAGTCATTCAGCCTTTCTGGGGGTTATGACACACAGCTTAATTATTAGGCTTTTCAGCTCTAGAAAAACTCACAACTTCACTGTCACCCCTGCCATGGAAGGTGGGTGATAATGTAATTGCTTGTAAATTTTAATTAAACTATGAGAAAGTAATGATTGGATGTACATCTACAACTGTAACTTTTGGAGAACCTGATTCAAGGTGGCTGTCATAGTGAATCGATGTTAGCAAACACAAAAAAGGTTATAACTCAGACAGTTTTACAGACGTTGAGCTTAAATTTAGTGTGGTAGTAGCTGAGAGTCATCCCCAACACATTCTCTGAACACTAACTGATTGTGCAAGAGCTTTGTTTAAAATCTTGGCATGCAAGGCAACAAGTGATATACATTCCTTCAAGAACCCCTACTTTCATCTGTAAAAGTGCTCATTTTTATGTCAATCAAAAATATTGTAGGTAGCTTCAGTAATGACATAATTTTCACTGTTGATTGAACATGAAAGTACCTGTATAGAGAGCGTGGCAAAAACCTTCTTAATGTAAATAAACACTGTTTTAAAGTTTATTTTGTCCCCCACACCCATGCTTTTCTTTGCATAGAAGAAATGGTACTGGTGTTACATTAAGCTGAGAGAGACGCTCACTCTTTGTGTCGAGCTGTGCAGCGTATTTGTTGAATCCTTTGAGGAGCACCTGCTCCCCCAGCAGCTCCAGGAAGGCAGAGAAGGCAGGTGATGCCTCCTCGTTGTTGTACATCTCCTCCTCTGTGCTCTGACCCGCTCGGCACAGAAGAACACCCACTTTGTGCTTTTGACTCAGCTACACACACAGAACAAACACAGTTACAACAGCACAGTTTAATATCTGCTTCTATACAGTTATCAGAAGAGCATTTAACTCAGCTATAATGTATGTTTCGGGACTTGCTTACTCATACAAACAGGGCACAGTTTCACTGTTGTGTAAGCCACCTACACAAATAACCCACCTACTGCTGGCAAAATACCTTCATGCTGCACTTCGCTCACCACTAAATAAAAGGGGAGATAACATGGCCAAACATTTAGACTTCTATGGTTACACACTCTTACTGAAACATGACGCCCTTTGCTTCACACAGCTTTCACAACTCAAATTTTGGACTTTGAACTAACAATTAATCAGTTATACAAGTTTCAGACACACATTCGTGCAGTTTCAACATACTGTGAACCAGTTTCACTTTATCGGTTGCTGTTTACAGACTGCATGTATGCTGACTGTAATGAGCCTCAGGGAAACTTTGAATGAATCAGCAAGACAGTATCTAATTTTACTGGGTAAACCCCCAAAATTTATTGCAAATACAAACACGTTAAACTCACCCCTTGCTCATCCAGTTTAAGGAGCTGCTCTGTGACTTTGGCAGTGCTGAGCGCCAGCCTCAGACAGGAGACATTTAACTCAGGGACGACCTGCTCCAGGACCTCTTTGAGAGGAAGACCTCGAACCGTGCCGTGTTTCCCCGTGGACGCCACTGTATCTTCCAAAATGGAGCCTCGCAGGGTCACGAGCTGCATGTGGAAGAAAGAGCGGGGTTAGACAAACTGCAAAATATGGCTGCAAAATATCCAGTTACATACAAGACAGCATAATTAAAAAATGTATGTTTTTCTTTTTCGGTATAGTTTGGTAAACCAGCTTATTTAACACCAGTCCAGGTGATATAAAACCGGGTAAAAATAGTGAATCAAAACATTATAATCATGTTTTTAATGTCTAGTTGAATTGACCGGTCTGAGTTCACTCAGACACAGTACCACGCCTGTGGAAATAATTATGTGGATGATTAGCAGAATGGAAGTCTAAAATAGGTCCATCAAAAGAAGGACCGTCTCATTCCTTAAATTGTGCTCTGCTGCTCTGATACTTTTTCTTTCAGTCAAACAGGCTCACAGACACGCGGAGAAAGTGCTTTGAGTGGAAGGTTGTGAATTCAATAGTATTGTGAATTAATATTCCGCTCAGTGTTGTGCAGTCACAGTGCACCGACTCCTGCTGAGGGCAAATTGACCCACTTGAAGACAGTGAGACTATAATCACATTGGATCGGTACAGTTGGGAGGAGCGGGGCTGCTCTCTCCTCACCGCGCTCTCTCACATGTGGGTTCATTAAAAATGCATGACGGGCTCCGGTGCCGGGTGGGGGCCAGAGAGACAGCTCAACCTCAGAGACTCCGATCTGCCGCAGAGAAACACAAACCTGATTGACAAGCAGCTGAAGTTATGAAGCTTTTGTTTCAACTCGTCAGCTGCTGCGCGACGGAGGGGAAAGTGACGTGCTGAGCTGGAATATCAGAGGAGGGGGGCGGCGAGTGTCAAAAAGTGCGACGGGGAGTGAGAGAAGGACGAGAAAAAGAGGAAGTCTCTCCACCTTGCTGTGTCAGCACTGCTACAGAGTTAAATGACAGACTTACAGAGGAGGGATATTTGAGATGTGCTGCGGCTTGAGTGGGAGAGAATAAATTTCGCAATCAATCTATTTTTTTTATGTGTGTGGGAACAGCAGGCCTGGGTGCGCTGGCTGCCTCTGTTAGCTTAGCTCTGTGTTCTTGAGCAGACAGGCTCCATTGTTGTAACAGAGTTAAAGTGATGAGGCCAGGCAGCCATGTAATCCAGCTAAAAACAACACCTCACCAACCACACAGAGGGATGCACTCAAAGACCGCAGGAACCAATGAACAGGAGCCCACTTTGTTTTAGCTTTGAGTGCTCCTGACATTTGGACAATACTTTTAAAGTCAACAATCCTTAAAACAAAACAAAAAAAATCAGATTTGTGTTAATTTATGAATGTTAACTGGAAAGGATAACAGTATGAGTAACAATAACAGCTTAGAAATAACTAGAATAGAATAAATTTAATTGATAAATAAGTTAATCGTTTAATTATTTTCTTAAGAAAAATGCACAAACCGTAATTGTGGGAGTGAGTAATTGCATATTAGAATTAGTAAATCAAGTTCAAGTTAATGTCTTTGATGCGTTATTCTGTTTAATGGTTATTTAGAGACCACACTTTGGGGCAACAGCAATTGGATTACTAAAACATTAAATTTATTTAATAAATATGTTGCATAAATCACAATTTTGACATCCTAGAAACAATATTTCTTCTCCCAAATTTCCACAAAAGTTATTTCTGCCTAATTACCAGCACGCCATTTTAAGCACCGCAAAGATTTGATCCATCTAAGCAGACAAATGGCTGGGTGAGGGGCCATTTTTTTCAGCCAGAGCTGCCAGTGTTTGGTTTGTCTTTAATGTGTTGAGACTTGGACAGCTGGAATTTTCCCATTGGCAGGACGGAGAGGGGGGGTGGGGGTG
>NC_051431.1:11660714-11706641 GCF_001649575.2 Kryptolebias marmoratus | reverse complement strand
GGGGGGGGGTGTTAGCGGAGGGGGAGGTGGGAAGCGGCGGAGGTAATAATCAGGACAGAGAGGACACAAGTTGTCACAGGTAAGGAAGGATGAACTGAAAGTAGGTGAGGAATTAACTTGAGCGCTCATCCTGTGGCTGACTCATCGTCGCCCTGTCACTCAGAAATCTTCAGGACAAAGACACCCACACACACACACGACGCAGACAAGTGCTCACCTCACTCGTCCTGACGATGACGCGGTACTGGTACTGGTCTTTCAGAACTTTGGTATCTTCCAGTTTCTCCCTGCGGATGCTCACGGCAACAGGGCCCAGCTTATCGTCAGTCCCGAAGTAGTTTGAGTGCTCTGGTGAAGGACAGAGTTAGCCAAGGCTACAATTTGTACCATGGAGAAATATTCATCTGTTTATGTCTGAACATGAGCTTGTGTTATGTCTTCAGCTAGGGACATCAACAAATGAGATCAGTTAAGGGTGGTCTTGCTAAAAAAGAAAGAGAGACAGAAAGAGAAACACGCTCTGGCATGATTTCTTATCAATGAGAAGCCTCGCTTCTCAACTCCTAAATGCTGTGTTCATTATTTGATCAACAAAGATCTGTACCTCAAGAATTTTCAAAAACTTTGTTAAAAATGCTCAAATGAAAATAAGTACTGGTTTTATTATACATTAATAATAGTAAAATAGCCATTTTCATATTTTGGAGCATTATTCAAACAACCTGGGAAATTATATTGGGCATTTTTAGATATCTTTAAAATAATTTGCATAACATTTTCTTAGACTGGATTGCATATCAGGTAATTTTTAATTAAAAAAAGAAGCAGTGATGATCAAGGACATGGCTAAGACAATGGCACATTATCTAGTAATCAATGCTCAAGTGATTAATAATAAATTTTGTTAAGATAAGAGACAATCCAAAAGAAGAGGTGAGGATAGAAGGACTATGAAGTTGATGGATGCTGAACTTTTTCATGTTAATGAAGCAACATCACCACACAAGGGGCCATAATATTAAACAATCTGACTACCAGAATACAAAAAGGATGAGTATTTATACTGCCTGTTGCAGATTAAAAATAATAATAATAATAATAATCTACAAAATGAAGTCCTAAATCCTCATTTATTATTCTATGACTAATTATTGATAAATCTATCAGCACACTTCACAAGAATCTAGTACATCCTCTTCCAAAGCTCTACACTGCTAAAGCCATCACCACAGGCAAAAATGGGACTCAAAACACAAATTATCCATAATTATCCAGACTCTTGAGAAGGACTCTACCTTCCATGAATTTTCCCCTATTCCTTACTTGACTTGAGTCAATTGGGAAGTCAGATGTTAGGAGCCTCATGCCTATTTATCGTCTGCACCATGACCCGAGGCAGAAATGTCAACTTTCTGAAGCAGATTTCAGACATGGACACAGGGCACGGCACAGCAAACACACATCACAGCGGCGTTTTGGGGGACAACCAAGCTGGAATGGAGTCAGCAAATGCACATATTTTTGGAACGGTAACCTTTTTTTGTGTCGCTGCAGGCCCGTGTCTCTCTCACAGAGACGTACACAAGCTCGCCTGCCTGCACACACGCTCCTAATAGCATCTGTCACTAATTAGTCTGGAGCCAGATGATGCTTGCCAAGGGGTAAGTGTCATCAAACGTGTCTGAAGAGGTGGTGCTGACAACAAATGTCCACATGTACACACACACAACAAACATGCTCCTCCTCTTTGAAGTTAAGTCTTACTTCTGACACTAAAAGCCAGGTGTAAAACAAAGCTGAGATGGCTGGTGTTGGGTACTGGGTGTGATGCTGAGGCAGGTGGTGTACCATCAGCTTTGAGTGTGCCAGCTGTCCAATGGCAGCAACATGTGTATTCAAAACTTCTGGAGGGAGGCTAGTTTGTCTGGCTCTAATCTGATCATGCACAGCTGGATGTTAAAAGTTAAAGTACGCAAAAACTCTGGCTTTAACTGCTCAGACAATATATCAGTAAACAGCTAACTATTAGATTAGTTTGCACAAGTGAGTTAACCATGAAGCTATGGCAGTTATTTAAAAGAAATATCTTTATTACCTTTCCCATGGAAGTAGTCTCTGTAGTAGCGGGCCCCGAGGTCAACATGCTCTATACTGTACAGTTTCAGTCTTTCCAGTCTTGTCTCTTGCTGTTCAGTTGGTATCTCCAGCACTGACATGCTAGCGTTACTTTTCCTCAGCCAACCCCTTCCTACTTCTCCGTCTCCTCCCCACTCCACTGATGAACTGAGGAAGCTGATGTTTCGCTCTGAATGGCCCCCTATTTCATTTACAAAGTGAGGGCAGGAGAGGAGCAGTGGGCTTGAGCTGTTGGTCGACGGCCCGTCCAGAGGGTCCATAGCCAGTGAGGGTGTTGTGGTGCCCTGATCAAGGTTCAGAGTCAGATCCTCAATGCTGGAGTAAATGGGATCATTTAAGTTTGGAGCTGAAGATCTGCTGGAGAGGGACACCGAAGCAGCTGATGCACCTGTGGCCGTATTCCTCCTCTGGGCAACAAAGCCACGCTGAGCTGCTGCTTCGTGGAGGTCAAACAGGATGCTCTGAGCATCAAAGTGGACAAAGCTTTTGGGACAAACCCACGGTTTGTAGGAGGCATCTGTGGAGCCTTTCCCTCCCCGATCTTCATTAGTCTCTCCCTTTCCTCCATCCAGCTCTCCTCTACTAGAGCTCCGAAGTTTTCTGAACAAAGAGCTGCCGCCCAGTGATGACTCTGTCCCTCCACTTTTCTTTCTGACTCTCTCAGTACCGTCCCTCCTTCCGGTTCCTCGATCATCTCCACCTGTGGGACCAGGTGAAGGAGCAGGCGCCCTCAGCAATGAGTCTTGGGGACGCAGCAGCTCTCCAAACTGTACGGGCGCTGAGCTGCGCTGGTCAGGCCTTTCCTGGTGGAACTGGTTGAGCATGTTAAAGAAACTCTGCTCAGAAATGCCCTGGATGTCGATTGAAGAGGTGCTGCCATACTCTCTGAACCGGTTCCCCATGCCGCCACCTCCACGAGCCTCAACCTTGGAGAAAGATGTGTTTTAGCCATGATTATCAATCAAGCTACCAGTCAAATATTACTGCAGATCACATGGTTAGTCTAAATTTCCCCAACATCTTCTGACCTTTACTGTAAAGGAACATGCTCTGTTTTTATACAAAAATAAAAACTGTGAAAAAAAAAATTGAACTCTCACCTCATTTTCGTCTTGTTCGCTCAGCGTCACTTCACTGTTGGAGCGCTGTCTCAAAGGTGGGAACACCCTGAGGCTGACAGGTGAAACTCTCTCACCAGTAACCCCTCCTCTGAACTCCACATCCTTCGACCATCTTCGGGGCAACCTGGCGACCCCTCCGCGCACCAGCTTGGCGTCAGATGACAGAACCGAAGATGAAATGGAGCAGTCGTCATAGTGATTGCTACCATTTTGCCCATTTTCAAGCAGTGACTCCCGGGACTGTGCACGACGTGGGGGCCATTCTGCAATTCGTGCACGAACACCCATTTTGGGCACAGAGATGCGCGGCAGGATTGCTGGGTCTGCTGGGCCGGGAGCTGGGAGGCCATTAGGGGTGTGACGAAATGGCGTGTGTTGGGACAAACCTCCACCTCCATCCAGAAGGTCTGAGGAGGTGCAAGTTACCCCTCTGTCTCTGTAGCTGTTCATGACACCCCAGGAGAGCTCAGGGCAGGGGGGCAGTCTGCAGGCATCTCATCTCAGGAGGGGGGCTCGGGAAAAGGGAGTGGAGGGGCCCCACACACACTCTGCTAATGGTGTTGTGGCTTCCAGCATCCAAACACATTGCTTTTTACTTGAAGGCGGGAAAAACTTGAACGGTGCAAAGTGGGATCGGTCTGAATGAAGGCTCCTTTTCCTCCTCCGTTTAGGTTATTTACAGTATTCTGTGAGGAGAAGAAAAAAGGGGAAACTAATTATACCAATAAAACAGATTCAGAGTAACAGGTTGAGAAAAAAAATCTTTAACTACAATGAGATTTTCAAATAGATTGCCCAAGTTTTCCCTAACAGAACCAAAGAAAACTTGAGCTCTGGCTTGAGAAATGTGAGTCATTCAACTAAAAAACACTGAGGAAATAAGGTGAGGAGATATGACAGCGGATTTCTCCCATTTGGGGTAATCTTCAGGAGGCTGACAAGGGATATTATTATCACTCATTCATGTGCTTGTGCACGAACACACACACACACACACACACACACACTCATCCCACCCACAGGACATGAAGGTTGTGGCTGCTCTGATGCAAATAAAACCTCTAAAACACTTCAGCTTATATTGAACCATGAACATAAGCAAAGACGGTACAGACATTTTAAACACCCTGGAGCCTTGACAAATAAAGATTTTATTCTATGCATCTTTTAAAAGCAAGGGTTTGACTAGTTTGTGTAGACAAAGAAGACAAAGAAGCAACACTCTTTCTGCTCTTCCTAAAGAGTGATGTAAACAACAAACAATAAGATTTATGCAATAAAAAGTCATAAAAAAGTGAAAGGTTTAAATACTGGAGAACAGAAAAGGACAAGAGCATACACAAACCCAGCATCAGCCTGAGGGGTGAGGCTGGGTAAAGCCAGAAATAGGAAAGAGTCAAGAAGAGCACGGAAAGAGCGATGCATTGCTCAGTGAACCACATCAGTGTGCTTCAACATGACAGTCACACAGCGTCAAATATTAAGAAACCAATGGCCTTGTAAGAACTTTAGCTTATTTAGAAGCAATTTTTAGTTTCTGCTGATGCCTAATGTAATGTTTTGTGTTTTTTTATAAACAAGTGGATCTTAAATCATCAAAGCACAATTATGATTTGATGTTATTTTAGTTAAAAATAATGGTTGGTGACCTGAGAAACTAAACTGAGATATTTATCTTTTTAATCATCATTAGCCAAGAGAAAAGATTCAAGCCAAATCCTTTGGTCTTGAATTGTGTTGTTGCTGATCAGTGGGGACATGTTTTATGATGGGTGATGACTCTGCTGGGTGAGAGTGATGATGAGATGATTCATACCATTGACCTATTATACTGACAGACCAGGAGCCCCCACCTTCTCTCGCTGTTGGGAGTTGAAGCCAAAGGGACCCGTTTTATGGGAGCTTCTATGTTGTGGTTTTGGAACCGGCGTCTGCTTACTAGTGATGTGGGTCTTTAGGTCCCGCCCACTCCCCCCTCACACAATCATGATTGTTAGAGCTTTTCTGTTAAGCATTAAATACCTAGTTACAGCAAAATGTGTTACAAAACTGGAACATACAGCAGCAAGATAAGAACTACAAAAATCAGGAGTCAATACCTGAAAAAAATTATATTATGTCTGTTAATATGGAGGGGTGGGACTTAAAAATTTATGGTGGAGCCAGCCAACAGGGAAACTGGTTTCATACACAATTGAACCAAAGACTGAACTAAATAAGGCAAAGTTCTGATACAGCCATTGGTTTCTTAAAACAAATATCCCATAGAGAATCTTGTTAACTTTGTGGAACAAATACATCATTGTTTTCTGTATTTTAAGTCTTGCTAAAAAGGTCTTTGTTAAATTACTGCATCAAAGTTTTTAAATTTAAAGACTTTTTACTGTTACATATGATGCATTATACGTTTGCAATAACAAATATTGCACTACAAATCAAGTGGTAGAAAATGGATAAATGAAGAAAGTGAGTATAAAGGGACCAAGTTAGTTCAAATTTTTAATAAACAAACTTTTTGTACAAATGTTTCTTTCTTTCGTTGTGCTAATTTAAAACAGCAATGTCAATGGTTTAAATATGAAATCTTTGATAGATTAAATAAAGATAATTCAGTGTGACCCATTTGTTGTTCCTTCTACTGTTTTAGATAATATTTGTCCCTGCACCTCCTCTGTTTTATAAAGCAGATCAGAGTGTATTTTAGGTGAATAATGCTTGAAACTACACAAAGAAGGACAACCTTCTGCTTGTACAATCCTACATTTTGTTTATAGATGTGTCTACTAAAAACACAAAGTTACATTTTATAAAGACGGAAAAAGCAAACTTTTCAGGATTTGTGCCAAACCCAAAGATGAAATATAAAACATGTGGTTCTTATAGTCTGAGAAATTTTATTATTTGAGAGTTTCAGAAAAATGTTTAAAATGTAAAAGTTGCTTAATTCATACATCTCTGCTGCGCTTTCAGATTAAAGCACTTATCTCCATAAGTCTCTCTTCAAACTGCTGAAGTCACTGAAATATCTAGACTGAGTAAGCTCTTTGAGAACACACACATAATCTGAAAATACAGCGCTTTTCATAATATGCTCCAGTTAGTTTTCAGGGTTTAAAATGTATTTTCTTCCCTATTTAGTTTATGATACAATTCAATTGTTTTCTCCACCTTTTTAGTGAAACTAAGGTTCGCTTATTTAGATTCAATAAAAAAATAGAAGAGAGCATAAAAAAGAAAAAGTGTTTACCTGAGTTGGCATTTTAAGCTGAATTTGTTGTTTATTCTACAACTCACATTATAAAGCACAATCTGCGTAACAAAGGCTGCTCAGTGTGGGTTTTGTGAGTGCGTTTTATGATATACAACATTTTTACAAGTCTTTGCTGAATTTGTTTTTGGCCCCTGCTCTACATTCCTCATTTTCTCATACAAACAGAGAGAGAGACACATGGGAACCGCCAACAAATCTCATTCAGAGCAAACAGAATCCCACTATATCCAATAAACCACACAAATGTGTCATGTCTTTGTTTCTGGAGGAGTGCAAGCATTTCCGGGCCAAAGGCTCCGGCTCTGGTCATGCTTTCTGACAGAGTCTGTCCTTATTCAAAAGGCTGTCCTGTGATCCCCTATGAGACCCAATCCCAGATTATCCGCCCCAGCTGCAGGAGCAGGAGAATGACTTCATTATGTGCCTGATGAGAGAGGCAACGGAGAGAGTGTGGTCTGTTTTATCAGTGAGAAACACACCTACGTTTAACACCAACAGACACTAAAACTATGGTCTTGGGCTCACACGAGGGTGATGGTAACATTAGATAAGAACATGTTTCAAACTGAATCATTTTGACTAAATTAAATGCAACCCAAAGACAAAGAAAAGAGAAATAATTTTCTTCCTCTACAGTAAAGATTGGGCAAATGTAATAAGGATTGGCACAGAGTTCGGAAGATAAAGAGCAGACATTTAATGCCTTTTAATTACTCACATATTAGTGATTAGTTAGCACATGGATGTACCTCCCCCGCTCTGGCGCTACCATTTATGTTCCTTCCCTTCTCGGCACACTGGCTCTGACTTGCCCAGCATGATGCAGGGCTTGGCGCATGCACCGCAAACACACACCGAGGTTGGTAATTACGCTGGTTAGATGGTAGTAATGACAGAGCGAGCAGAGGAGGGCAGCTTCCAAAGGAATGAGCATAATCATTGTGGAGGAGGTGCTGCTGCTGCTCAATGGTATGTCACAGCAATGCAGCAGACCTGCGATCAGTCGGGACCGAGGCAGAGCCTTTAAATCAGAGCTGAGAAGGGATCGACCTGCCATATGTTGCAGCAGGGATGCACGTCAACAAGCAAAAGTCAAATGACTCACAGGTATGCACAAAGACTGGACGACTTTTGAGCCGACTTTCTACGAGAAGCATCCAAACAATTAATAAAATTCAAACTGTTCAGTTAAAAGATGTCAGCAAAAGTTCCAGCATGGGTTTAAATGAAGCAAACTGAAGTCAGCGAGTTAGATTAAGGTCTGGTTTGAAGAGCAGATGGTGGTGCATATGACTGGCAGACGGCAGATAGAAGCAGACGAGAGCATGACACCATAATACGACACGATGCAACACTTACAGGCTGTCTGAGAACAGCACCATCCAGCATTAAAGTCATCAGGACTGAGAGGGCAGAGAACAGATCGGGAGGAGTTACTCGCATCAACGTTATTCTTATTTCAAGTTACAGGAGCTACTGAAAATGCAGCTGCTTGTTTCTGTTCATACAGCTGAAATAAAGAAAGAAAGAAACACGTTTGAGGATTAGACTGGAGGTTTATTGGAGGACTTCAGATTATAAAGCAGTTAAAAATTTAGCATATAGATTGCCCCTGCTTATTGTGTGGACATTATCTTTAACATAAAACCTTGGATATTTACAGCCCGATTATAGACTCAGTCTCATGCACACAATCTAATAAAAAGCAACAACGCGGAAACATTATCTTACTTCTCATAGCATCAAACCAGTTTCATCAGTTCAATAAAAGTAAATCAACTGATAAATAAGTAATACCTTTTCTGGATCCTCATATGTAATGTACATAAATAAACTTCTAACTTTAAATTCAACAGAAAAAAGCATTGAATTCCTGAAAACATCCATTTAATCTGAACCCTTAAAATTCAGTTTAGACCAGTCTGTACATATTGTGACAGAATTTATTCATAAAATTTGAAAAAAAAAAAAAAAAGAACGAGTTCATTAAAAATTAATAAATTGTTCAGCATTATAAGACAATTCAAGTCACCAAACAAACGATTAAATGCAGAATGTTCTTTTTCCACAATATGTTGATGATGCAGTAGATTTAGCAAACCCTGAACCAAGGAACCAAAAACCAGGACTGGGTAAAAAAAAAAAATCACAAAAGCAGAATTCTGACATAACTAAAAAATAATTCAAGTAGTGTTAGGAAGCTGTAACTACCACACTGCCTTCATCTACACTCTCAATGTAATTAATTTTCTCTGCATCTTTTATGTAAAAAAGACATAACTTGGTATATTCACTTTAACAAGTATGAGGAACTATTTTAACTGACTTGAAGAGAAATAACAAAGTTCCCACAGACTAAATGCTGAAACATTTGTCATTCTAAGACTTTCTGGTATGCTGAGACTAGAGTAAAATTGTCAAGCAGTTTGAACAACTCGATTACAAAAACTCTTTGATTTATTGTTTAGTTAGACCCATGTGACTGTGTACTGCTTGGTGACCACCGTGTGTCACGGGGGTTTTACTGTCGGAAAACATGATGACATTACGTTAGGCGCAATAAAGGAAAAAGGAGAAAAATGAGCAGAAAATCAGAGAAAAAAGCCAAAGGTGTGGGACTTTAGGATGCCAAAAAAAAAGCAATAAAGAAGTTTTAAAAGAAGAGAAGTTTGAAAAGGTCCTAAAAAGTCAGTTATTTATAAAATAGAGGAGGTACATTTTTTGTTTTTAACAGTGGAGCTCAAAAAAGACCGCCTGCCTGCATTTTCCTGACACGACTGAGGAAGCAACCTGATTTCCCTCCACAATACAAGATTTGACAGACAAATTTGATCTTGTGTGCTGCTGGCTTGCATGCTAAACAGTGGCTCTTCTTTATGTGGCAGAGAACAACATTCTTCTGCTTTGTACATCGATTTATCTCCTACCATACATGGAAAAATGCAAATAATGAAGAAACATTATTCGTCCGTGTTGCTCTAGTAGTAGTATATACGTCTAGTTTTGACAGAGCTAACTGAAAAGGAGTGCTGAAAACTTGAGTCCTGAGTAAAACTCTACAGGAAACACTGAAAACAACACTGACAGACGAAAATATCAGGCTGGAAGGAAAAGCACAGTTGAAGCCTCGGACTCTGTTCTATATTGGGCTTGTTAAGTCTGTTTAGGTTATCTGGGAGAGACATCTCTCTCTCTCCCTCTCAGACTGGAGCTTTGCAAAGCTGCAGTTTTCCCTTCTTTTCCTCACAGATCTTTCCTCCTGTCCCATTCCTATTGTCTCAATTGATTTCCGTCAACACTGTTTGGCTGGATGTCGCCAAAGTTGCAAGTGTCACTTCATTTCGACTGCCGGTTTGTCAGGCTGTCGTCCCATGATACTAAGACAGTTCATGAAAAGGAGACTAAAGGATGGAGCGGAAAGACTGATTTAGCACGCAAGCACAGTCAGACATTGATGTAACAAGTCAAATGATCTGGAGTTAGCAGATGGATTGCGAACTGTAGCCCACCAGTCATCCTTTACTAGTTCCTTTGTGGAAGAAGCACAAGATTTACGGTTAAGAGAAAGAATTAGTGAATAAATAGAAAGCTGTAGAGATTAACAGTAGAAAAGAAACAAAGGGGAGAATAAATTATCAAGAAAGTTACCACAAAATAATTACTTTCTCTCTTAAATTCAGTGAAACTTTCTAAATATTTCATTATGGGCTGCATGAGAAACAATAATTGCCCCCAAACTTGGAAAACAAAAGGTTAAAAAGTTCAAAACCATATTTAGACTACACTTGCAGTAGTAGGTCAAAACGCTTCCTGAAGCCAACAAAACAAAGGTGCACGTTTATGCCAACAAATAGAATGAAACAAACAAAATGTTCTGTAAGCCATTGTTTTGAATCTTGGAACTAAGATTACAATGAAGCTCTGATATGTTGAAAAGTAATGCTGTTTTCTGAACGTGGCTGCCTCTGAAGGATTTCTTTATGAGAGCAGAGCAAGTGTCAGGTGACCTGATTTTTATTATCTGTACAAAATGCAGATGAAAAGGTGCTTTATCTACAAGCAGACTGGTCGCCTCTACGCAGCAGAAAAAATGTTATTCAGGTCATCGAGTATATTAGTCATTAATCAAGTCTTTTAATCCCACTTTTATTGTAATCAAACATCCTGGAAATCAAGAGTTATGGACAAACCCAAAAGAATGATGGTTATTGAACAAATGCTAGACAGAAAACCTAATTACACAATCAGGTTACACGGTCAGACGGTTCAGATATGGCCTCCAAGCAAATAGCTGGCTTGATAAATGTTACTCCTAAGTTTATAAAAAGGCGAACAGAACTGACAATAAATATATTTGCTGGCTCAAAGAATGACACACATCATGATGTGCAGTAGTCTCAGCCGGTGAGGCAGACGAGGTGAGCTTTGGTGTGACTGTGTGGGCAGAGGAAGCTCTTTAGGGGAAGAAAAAAAAAAAAAAGAAACTGATGTTTTGGAAAACTGAAGTTGACTTCCTTTTATTGCTGAGAGCTTTGCTTCCTTGTGGAAGAGCAAAGTCAATTTATAGGTTTTAGTGCACGTGTTAAAGTGATTTCAGGCTTGGGTAAAGTTCGAATGGCATAATGTTTGAAAAGCAAGCATAGTTTCAGCATAAATGTCCATTTCTTAAATAACAATCTGCCCTTATTTTCTAAAGTAAGACAAAATATGTCCAGTATTTTATATAACCATCTAAAAGAGATGCATGTGTGTTTCTACAGAGAAGCTGTTATCAGTTTTGTGCTGAAAAGGCTATTGATAGGGACATATCAATTGTTTGTGAGGATTATGAACAAAAACGCCTGAAGCAATCCATCTGAGCTGCATCTGCACTGTAAACAAGTGTACATATGCTACTCATGAGGCTTAAAAACAAACTTTGTTAGAAACATGTCACTTAGCTTTCACAGATCAAACACCTTAAAGGAAGTAACAATAAAATACCAGTGGACATATTCATTTTATCTGCACATAAAGGTAAAAAGAAACACATGCATGTGCTTAAACCTCAATTAATTTATGTGCCGTTTTCTGTCTCATCACTAACTCAGCCATTTTCTTGTTTTGTTTAATGCAGAGTCAGATTTATGGAGAAGAGAAGGAGAAGTAGAGGAGGTTGAGCACAATGAACAGTAGGAAGGAGGGTTTCTCCAGAAAAAAAAAAAAAGAGGGTGATATGAAGCCAAAGGAGGGGGAGGAAGGAAACTGGCAAACATACTGCCCTAAGGGGAAGAACCATTACTGTCTGGCAAATACAGTTTTAATCAATACTGATCAATCAGGCTCCACTTATCCTGCCACACAAACGATAATAACACTGAGGGGGCGAGAGGCGGGGTTGGATGGGGGTCAGTGACAGGGTGAGTGTCTGTTTTATCACAGCAAAGTATTGGTCTGAAAACCAGCAGTGTCAGCATGGATGTAAGGCTTATGTTTCACTGTAACCACTGTCACACACAGAAAAACACACACATACAATTAAAGACACACTCGTATAAGTAAAACTCCAAGCATTTGCACTAAAATATTACAAACGGCTAGAAACATCACAAAGAAAACGACTCGAATTTCAGCACAAACTCTTCATTCGGGGTAATTTAAAGAGACTACGTTTTCCCGGCAAGTTCTTTTTTGGGTTTGATCGGACAAGTGAAAATGAGAAACTACAGTACAACGTTTACAGACTGCAATATTTAACTTCTGAGACTCTGGAAACAGCAACGCATGATTGACCTGCTGCAGTTAAAGTGTTGAAACGGGGGGAAATCGTGATAAAAATCACAACTTTTGTGAAGAGAAAAACTGAAAGCAACAGATGCATTTGATAACAGGTTTCCACAGTCTACAGATGAAGGAATATTTACAGAAAATCAACAAGAAAGGTAACCAGCATATATCCTCACAACTTTTCACACAGATAATAGATGTGAAATCAGAAAGCTGGTTATCTTCAGCACTGCTGCTATTATTCTTAAAGGAACAAACTGTGAAATATCCAGTGCTTTCCACCTTTTTTGTATCAACAAAACATGCATCGGAAAAATGATCCCTCTAACATAACACACAGCTTCTAAATGATCACCACTATAAAAAAAACAGACGCAGAAGTTTACCAGAAGATTCGTGAAGACCACAATAAAGGCAAATGACCTCCGTGGCCTCTAAACATCATAAATAAACCTCTATGAGTAGCAGTCGAGATTCAGCTCGAGTGACTGCAACTCAGCTTACGTCTTGAGCATCTGCTGTATATTTAGTAGAGGAGTCATTCTGTGTGGCTCCGAGTTCTGCCAGACAGAATAACTGTCACACAGCCAGAACAGAGCTGGCTTAACCCCTCTCTGCATGTCTAAGCAGGCAGTATGGTTTTTCTTTTTTAAAGGATATTAAGATGAGTTCAGAGTAAATGATTTTATAAATAAATAAATCCGCCTGCCAGAGGCATTACATAGAAGAAATGCAAATCTTATCTCATTACAGTAGAGCTGCAGCTACCACTGACAGGATAAAATGAGGTTGTGTGTATATACGTCTGCAGGCATGCCTGCGCCTTTAACATCACTGGCATTTTGTTGTGGTTAGCATGGATTATTGTCACTTTGATGCATTTTTTATTTTTTTTTGCTTTGTCAGTCTTCAAGACGTCAGCCTACTGAAGCTTGTACTCACATTCACAAACCACAACAATAGGCTTTGAAATACTGATTGATGTTTCTTAAACCTGAACATTGAGTAATGTAGACATGTTCTTGTCGCCCTATTTTTAAACAATCAAAAACACACTGGACCTCAAATTATTTATCTAAATAACAGGTTAACAACTGATAGCTAATCAAAAAGTAACTATATTCTATAATAAATGACAGTACAGATGTATCAGTAGAAGAAGGAAGGGAGGGTGGGCAGCAGTATTTAAACACTAACACTGGGAGGTGGAGACATCCACATGTTCTGCTGCTCTCCCCCCCGTGATGCTCTCAGCTAAATCTTATTCATGTGAAAATTGAGCAATGAACGTGCAAGCTAAAGGTGCATCCTTCCTCCAAGTTCCTCGAAGTAAAGATCACCACTTTCAACATATTCATTACAGTGAAACCAAGACAAAGCAGCAGAGTCACATGAGGGTAAAGTGGAAGCTATGAATGAAACCATACAGACTAAAAGATAAAAGTTTGATTAATCAGAGGCAGACCAATGAGGATTTAGCCTCTTTTGAGTTAAATTGTACTTTTTCCCCAGCAAAGTGTGAACACTTTCCATTACTTTCAATGAACAAGTCAAGACAATGTGGACACCAACTGCAATCATACATTTTATGACTATTTCACTCAATCTAATTATGCCACTACAATAATGTAGCTTTATATTAAAATGTCTGAGGCTATAAAAATAAAAATATAGATTATTTTATTTTAAGGGAATTAGTCTTCCACTATGGACATTAGTACAGTTATGTAGTAATATGCAATAAATAGAGCTGCTTTTAGAAGACCTAATTGAAAATGCTGCTGTAGCTGTTTGATTGGTATGCCGGTGCTGGTTACCATAGGAACGTGAAAGGTGCACCAGCAAAAAGACGTATGATGTAGGCGGCTACCCGCAGGCAGTGAGGACACACAACCTGAGAGCGGAGCTGTAAAATAATAACAAACAAAGCGGTAATGCACAGAGCGCAGCCGTCAGTTGGTCACTTTGTAGCCTGGTGCGTACCGCCGCTGCAGCAAAGCTCACATGCCACGCACGCGCAGCTCTTTTCAAACTTCAGCTCTACAAAACGTTCCATACTGGACCTTTAATTTTATTTTTATGCCTGTGCTCAGATGTGTTCCTTCTTCCTCTGCGGTTTAATCAGTCTGTCCATTTTTCTTCTCACTCTCCAGCAGCAAGCCACTCACATCTATCAGCCATGTGCGCATCAAAGCACGTCTGAATAGGCTTTAAACTATATTAAGACATGAAAAAGCTTAGGGTAGTAAAAGCGCACTCATCAGCAAATTTCCAGCATCTGTTAGAGTTTTTGTTTTCGTAACATAATCTGGTCTGAAAAATGTCTTACATCTTCTTTAAAGGGTTACTGCTAACAATTGATGTAAAATCAATCAGTCTTTATGTTAAAGATATATGGAAGCTCTTCCATTACATCTGCACTCTTTTCAACCCCAGGGAAAGACTAAATAAGGAAAAGATGCATTAAACAGCCAGATAATATAAGATGAATCAAACAACCATCACTTTATTATTATCATTATTACTACACTACTGTCTAAAAATACCTGTTGCCTGAATGTTGTTCAGTCTACCGCATACTATACATTAAAATATTCAGCTTAACAATATTTGCTGTAAATCAGAACATCTTCTTAGAAAGATCATGTCCACATCCTTAGTGCATATCACTAGGGAAAAAGAGATTATCATTACACAGGCATTTTCTCACCCCAGAGCTAGTCTCTCACCTCATCAAGATATTTCTCTTGGCGTCAGGTGACTGTTGGCTCAGAGCAACGATTATATCTAGATTTTGTCAACTACCTGTTGTAGGTGAAGGGGACCAAGCTCTTACTTTGTCTGACTGTCAAACTCCCAGATGCATTTCAGCTCAGGAGTGTGCAGATCAGACAGATCAGTCAACCACATCTCGAAAAAAAAAAAAGAAAAGCCTCAGTTTCTAAGTCTTTTATCCAAACTTATGCCAGAGGGTGAATTCCTTGCAAGACTGCAATGCATTTCTCTGCTGCTGATTCCACTGATTTCGCTCAACCATGGCAGCTCATAACGCAAAAACCCATGGGAAGACAGACAATGCGGGTGCTAAATTACAACCTTATCGCCTCAGTCTCAATCTCCCTGGGGGGGCAGGGAGATTGAGTGTGTTTCTATGGATGTGTGAGCTTACTGGAGTAGTGATGGGGCCTGGGGGGATGACTAACACTGTCACAGCTGTTACAGCTCTCACAAAGACGTCTTAGGTGAAAACAGTGGGCTACTGCAGCTTCTCATTGATTAACCCAATGCATGTGCAGGGACCATTGAGGGGAGACACGGCTGCACATTCAATGCACCACTTCATGCATTAAGGTAGAGCTGAAATCTGGTAATTACTATCTGAATGAGTTTACTTATATTTTGATTGTATTTCTTTATTGTTCTCATTATATAACAAATAGATTGAAGTAAAAAAGTGTGGTGAAAACTTTTGAGAACTATACTGAAATTCATTTCAGCTGGTTAAAGCTTGTGTAAAAAGAACATGTTATCTCACTACTGCAGTTTAAAACAGCAACCATAAGGCTGCAACAGATATTTTGTTTTCTTTATCCAAATGTATGAATACTAGTAGAATTATTACTGATGCAGTATGATAATGTGCTAGGCATTAGTGTAATTTGACTTAGGCTATATGCTAAATAAATCAAGCTACATGTCAGACGTACAAGATCACTGTGCGATGACATCACATCCTGTGTGGTCTAATTGCCACGTTGGAAGACAAGCTCCAGTAGATAAATATAAAGGAAAGAGAGAACAGAGTGATTAATGTTAGTTCAAGCATAATGGTCAATTTTTATACATTGGTTATACTTTTATACAAAAGTCATACTTGAGAATTCCTGAAATTGTGACCAACCAAAACGAACACAGGAACCGTAGCAGCAGAGAAGGCGGCAGCGGCTGACAAATCCTGGTTGGGCAGACGCGTCAAAAACAAGCCTCTGTCAGTACAGAATTTGCTCGGATCATTTTGTTGGCGGCGTGTTCACCTGTGCACTTTCTTTATGAAATATGTAACAGCCTCAGCTATATGGATTCTTCTGACAACAGAAAATACTTCAAACAAGACTCGTTCTCTGCGTCACAATACCAGTTTTCAACATCATCAGATATACACCCAGGACTTTCTCTCTCAGCTGAGAATTTATCTTGATGTTAGAGTCTGAGGCAAGATTTTATCAGTCATTTACCCGTTTATGCAACACTTACCCTGGCTGACCAGTCCTTACTAAGACCCAGCTAGAGACTAATAATTGTAGGCCTTTAAATTTTTGTTTGCCTTGGGGTCTTTGAGTATGAACAGGCTTGGAATGAAAACCGGATAATTTACAATGTCAAGATAGGAAATCGACAGCAGTTGATTTAGACGGTTAATCCATTTTCTCCCACGCACATCTTTTATAGGGGGTTAAAGTGGTTCAGTAATCTCAATTTCTGCCAATATCTTTGCTTGTGATCTGGCTCAAGCATCTCCACATGTTTTGACTTTTGTGTTGCATTGCTTTTTTTCTGGTTTTCAGGCCATTCAAGCTCAGCAAATAAATATAAGAGGTAAAGTCATCTAGTTCCAAGCACCTCCTTGGTTAATGTGCTTTGTTTGTCTTCCAAGGCACATCCTACATACTGATGGCATCAGTTGAAGCAGTCTATAAAAATAATAACTAACAATATACTTCAAACATAATTTAATACCTATTGAATCTTTTTTAATCTGGCTGACTGAACACATACGGCAACATTAAAGCATCCATCAAAAGGTATTTGATCTTTTTAATCTCCGTGGACTGAATTTATTGCGGTTAGAAATTAAGACTTCACTGTTATAATTAAGAACTACAACAAGCAGTATGTAAAAAATTATCGTGTGCTATATGAAGACGGAGTTGCATGCCTGTCACTACACTGTCAGGGCTACATAAATTTACCATTTGGATGAGCGTGTCTTTATCTGTCAAGCAGATGACAGGCTGTGAGAATAATTCAGCTATCATAAATACATCTGTCCTACTCAGTTTGTTCCCTGTAAAAACCAATTAGCCAGTATTTCTTCTTTAAGGGCGAAGCAGAGCAAGGGGCAGACAGGAACCGTTTGAGGTGGCAGCAAAATCATATTAATGATTTGCGATCCAGTTTATAGAGCCCATAACCACCAAGTAAAAAAGCTCAACAGTGAAAATAGATTGTCTTCAAAGGGTAAAAAAAAACTATCTGAAGCGTTTGTTAGGCTCCATAATGTAAATTTAATACACCACGATGTCAACAAAATCCAAAGCTACAAAAAGCTACTATAACTGAGAAGTGCTAACCTTTATACTATAAGTTACTTGAAAATTTCTTAAACACACATTGAATGAAATAAAAGGACAATGTGCTCAGGAAACAGTACTTTTACCGCCTGCAGGTAACAAACCTTGGTCTCCTGTAGATGGGGTGACACAGCGGCACACAGACTGGTTTCTGACACGTGTTTTGCATGTCTAACAATTTGATAAGTTTACATTTCAGCTTGAGGTTTATTGTGGTTTTGAAGTAAATGTGCAAATCCAAATGTGTCTTTAGTACACCAACAATAAAACTGTATTATTATGGAAAGGCATGACTAGCAGAAGTGATGTGTATTTGACACTGAAACAAAGTCAGCTTAGTTTTGGTTCTGTTCCAAGTGTTTGAAATATTATTAAGCATAAGCTTCAGTCCTATTGAACACACAGCAAGACAATTCCTCTAAACCGAACTCCTATAATCCTGAAGCTGCGGGTTTGAGCCCAGGTTGCAGCAGGAAGGCATTTTAAACTAAAACAATTGCTAAATCTTTTGTGAGAGTTTGCAATGTTAAAACCAAATTAATGCAACATTCTATTTTAGACTGACTTCTTACAAAGCTTATTAGTGTAGAGACAATAAAAACTTGGGTGATATACTGAAACACTTCTGCACTAAATTCACAACAAAGTTGGAAAAAATGTTTTAGTTTCTAATGGTATAGCCAAAGCATTATAACTGTCTTTTTTTCTTAGTATTTATATCCAGTTATACTGTTGAAAAGAAGAGGCAGGAGTGTGCTAGTGTCTGTGTGAAGGAGGACGGCTGGTTGTTTCAAGGTTCTTCCTGTAACTAAACCAGAGCAGTGACAGACTAATGAAGTTAAATGATGATGAGGCCTCAGGAAAAAAAACGGCTCCAACAGGGAGAAGAGATGTATCAGACATCTGGGGGACAAGTTGTGGCTTTTCTACGGAAGTTATGCATTCATAGAAACCCTATATCTGGCAGCAAAGAGCTGGTGTCTTCAGACACAATACTCCAACTGGAGTTAAAGCTGGCGTAGAACAGGTAATGACTAAAAGTCGTGTAATGATTGTCTCGTGTTGGTTTATTGATTTCCCAAAGGAGACCCTCTGACTGCCCCTATTAAGGGTCAGGCTGACAGGTCAGGGTTAACCGCCTCCTCTCAGGTCTTTAAAGTGATCCCTCACAACCCCGCACCAGCTCAACCTCCGAGGGTGTGTGCTGTGCTTTTGACATACACAGATGTAAGCTCTCATTCAACAAGCCAGTGTCCAGACTCCCAGCCAAGCAACAGAATTAAAAGATCATCTCACCATTTCCAGTGACCGGATAAGCAAGGGTCAAACAAGGGGTAAGCTTCAATCAAAAATATTCCTAAAGCGCATTCCTTCGTGCACTTCACTGAGAACAGATTATTTCATCAGCGCGGGGACAGAAATGAGCCAAAAAATGTCATTTGAGGATAAGGAGGAGATCTGGCTACACTATCTGTTTATTTAAGAAAAATCAGACTACAAACAGATATTTCCTTACTTGACTGTGATAAATAATGGCCCTGTGTTCATTTGACATGCTCTACTGCCTTGCAGAGATATCACAGAACAAAATTAGCACAAGTCTTTATTCAGTGACATTTGAAGCTAAAACATTTTGGCTCCTAATCAATGAACACTTGAGTTTTTACATGTAGCCAACAATTTATTTGATTTTATACATGAAGACAAACAGTTGAAAATCCAAACCATGATTTAGTTATTTATTTATTTTACTGTGCCCTGGTTTAACTAACTCATTGATTTTGAACCTAAACTGTTAAGACCTCAGACAGCAAGTTCCCTGAGGTTAAACACACCCTATTGTCAAGATTAAGGAGCATCTTGAGGGCCATGCCCATCAGTGTAGTTTACAACATTAATGAGAAGTGACAGTGGTGTCCTCTTTTCTGTGTGACACATCAACAATAGGAAAGGAGTACAGGGTCAAGGGGTGTGTTTGTATGTGTTTGTGTGTGTGTATGTGTGTGTGGCGAGGTTACAGTGTAGTGAAACAAAGAAGGTCTCTGACACAAATCCAACCAGTCTTTTCCTTTCTGCCTGTTTTTTTTTTTTTTCACAAGGCCTCTCGCTGTTTGGTTCTTTCCACCTGAATGGTGCCATTGAAAGAAGAGGCAGTTAGGTCCTTCTTCTATAAAGACTTTGTGAGCTCCCAAAGGAACACATGAGCTCTCACAGACGAGCCTGACCGCCGCGGATCGTTTTTCATTCGGTCCTTGTCTCTTCAGAATTAAAGACTCTCACACTGGGGGCCAGAGTTTGTATGTGGCTGAGAAACTGTCGATGCAAATTAAGACAGTGACAGCCACATGATGCACAATGGAGTGGAGTCACATCTCTGGTCTGATATTGTGCTTTGAAAACAAACTGCAGCTGCCTCCACCCAACATTTGTGTAGCTATATGGCCTAGATCTGCTCAGCTGGTGGAGAGAGAACGCAGCAGGGCTGAAAGATAGCGGTCAGATAGAGATAATAGTGCCTGCCGGTTCCTCTGATGCTTGTGAAATGATAGCCTCCTTTGGGGGTTCCTAAGCAAACAATTTGTACTGTAACTAGATTTGTACCACAGTGAATGGGTAGGCCAATAAAAAGTGTGGGAAAAGGTTGCCCCATTGTGGGTGTAATACAGTAAGGTTCAATTAATTTAAGAATAAAAAAAGGTTTATAAGCTGCTGAAAACGATTACCAATAAAAATGTATTTGAAATGAAAAGAGAATGAAAGACAAAGTCTAGCAAAATCACTTTAATTAAAATTTATTTGAAATATCCATCTAGTTTAACCTCAATAATGAAAGGGGTTCAAAAAAAAGTTCCAGCACATTGAGTTTAAAGTGCAGCTGCAAGGTCCTGTCAGCCCATGTTCACCTTGACTTGACAAAAAAAAACAATTATAATAATGCAAGCAGCACTGTCCCTACCATACGTCTTTTCAAGTACATAACACCTGGTGGTGGATATATTTAGACACTGACTTATTTATTGTAACTTGAGCAGTTTCCTTAAATCTACATGTAAAAATACAGTTTTGCAGACAAGGAAGACATTTGGACTTAATTTTTCTACCAGATTCATGATTGTTTAAGTAAGAAGTCAGGAAACTAAGACATAAATTAGGAAAAACTTAAAATTTTCAATAGTTATTAAGTTACTGCAGAAGGCACATTTAGTCAAAAAAAAAAAAAAACAGAGCCAAGATTTTAAATCAGCGCCCTCCAAAGTGAACATTGATTATGCGTTTTCACAGCACATTTATTTGAAATACATACTGCATTACTATGATGGCACATGATACATCAGATAAATGCCAGACAACCACAAACAAATGACCAGAATAAAGACCAATTTAAAGTTAAAATGTTCACAGTAAGAAAAGAAAACTACTTGGCTGAAACAAGAGTCTGGCACATTAAGGAAATAATGATTATAAATGGCAGACATGAGGCTTAATGGACTCAAACAATCACAGTCAGGTCTTGCTGTAAAGCTGTTACAGCAGAAATGACACAAATGGCAGCATTAGTAAACACTGGTTGCAAAAACTGGGCAGCTCGTGAAAAATCCTGACATTTAGATGTGACTCCTCTGTCCTTATTCAGCTTTTGGATCCGTGCCACCTTCATTCAAACCCCTTCAGTCCACCACAGTGACGGCAGACAGAGGTAGCAGAACAGCAACAGCAGCTGGCCAAAGGCTGACAGAGAACATTAAAAAAACATCTACCACTCCCCTGCTCCGCCCTTTTCCACCACCTCCTCTTGAACAAGGCTGAATACAGCTACTTCCTGGTCAAGTCTGCACATTAAGTTCCCCACAATTCTAATATATATGATTATGAGACAGGCTGTTCCTTCATGTTTTTAGCAGACAGGGAATACACTGATCGGCTGTGTAACTCTAAACCCTTTCTTGAAACTACGAGATGATTTTAAAAAGTCATCAGATCTCTCTCTAAAAAAAAAAATCACAGTTCAAACCCTGCATGTCACTAAATATATATCTTGAGTCACTTTTGTCACTGCAGACTCTTTTTACTGCGCCTGTGGTCAGAGACTTCTGGGATTTCAGCCCTAGAAAGACAGCTTGGACTGAAAAAGAATGGCAGACTTGGAAATGTTTTAACAAACAGGGAACACGGAAAATGCAAGGAGGGGGAATGCATAGGGGAACCCCTGAATATGATGCTCTGTTTTCAACACCACTGGTAGTCTTCATTGAATGCTTTAAAACACAATTTACTGACAGGCTGAGAAAAAGCAATAAATAAAACGTTGTTCAGTACTATGAACAAAAACGTACAGAGCAGATACATATTTTTCTTTCAGCTGTTCCAATTTTTAGGGGTCACCACAGCGAGTCATCCTCCTCCATCTAACTCTGCCTTCTGTGTCCTCTCTAACTGCGTCCATACGTCTCCTCTGTCTTTTTCCTGGCAGCTGCATCTCTACCAATATACCCACTGTCCCTCCTCTGCACATGTCCAAACCATCTCAGTCTGGCCTCTCTTACTTTATCTCCCAGTCGTTCAACCTGTGCTGTACCCCTTGTGACCTGAAAATACACGATATATGACCATCTTCTCACAATTTTAAGTCACCAACCAGTCTCCAACACGTTAAAGGTTAAGACAGTTTGTTTGCTGATCTCAGATATAAATAAGCTCATAAGCTTGCACTATTGTTGTTATTATTGTCACAAAAGATGGTACTTAGAGAGCTTATTAATTCTGTGGTGGAAAAAATTTAAGAACACCACTCTAAAATATATTTTTAAATTAAAGCATAAATATGGCTGTCTAGACATCCCACAGACACTCAAAGAACTGTGAAAGGTCCTCATTCTAATTTGCTTTTTAATGATGAGTATTGACCTACAATATTGATCAGTAATTTCCCCCACAGGCAGTAATAATGAGAGCATACCATGTTACAGTGTTATTACCCTCAGAACAATGACAGCGCTCTCCTTCCTGTATTCTTCACTTAAAGAAAAATATTATTTTTATGTATGTACCTGTCTCTTGTGATACAGCAAAATTTAAAAACAATCAATGAGTCAAAATACCCCTCCAACCCCAACCCAAACAAAGCACCTATCAGGTGGATCTCCTGGCAAAACAGGAAATACAACTTCATTGCAGAAGCATAAACAGCACAAGGTTGACTTTGAGAAAACCAGGCAATCGAGTTTCACTAAAGCATGAGCCACTGAACACCTGCACGAACAAAGAGTAACATCTTGTTTTTATCACTCATACTGGTGTTGAGCCAAGGTAATTATCCCCAACAGAATTCGTGGCCCCTGTCTCTGGAGCGCACGCGAAGCAGGAAAAACGGACCAAAATGTCTATGCATAAGACTCAACCGAGTAAACCTCAAAATAGTTTTAATTTAACGTTTTAATTTATTATGTGAGTGTTAGTTTATTGTGATTTGATTGTTATTATTGTTGAGCTTGTAGGTCGCAGTGAGACTAAATGCTTTTATTGTTCTTAACGTCATATAAAGTTAAAAAGGGACACGGATTCTGGCAGGTGGAGTCACCTGCTCTGCCACAATCTGTGCACCCCTTTAACTTTATAATAAAAAGAGCAAACATCTTGAAAATCACAGTAATGATCAGCTATAAGGGGTCTTTCAAACCTAAAACGCATAAATGTTGTTTATTTTGTTCATTGTGGTGGAGGGGGGTGGGGGGTGGGGGATTCTGGCACTGACACTGGTTCAACACCAGCAGTATGCTGGCCTGCTTACACATGACTTTCTGACTTTACAAACAGAAACTGTCAGAGATTTGCCCGTATGATTTGTCATGGTAAAATAAAAGAGCCTGATAAAATCTAAACCGTAAATGCACAAGGGGTTGATGACTTTACCATGACAAACATCTTTGAATTACTGTATTTTGAAGAGACCAGTGACAGAAAAAAAGAGGTTCTGTTATTCAGCCCTACATCAAATTGACAACCTGTCCATGGAGGACCACCCCTCCATCCCCTCACCCAGTGACAGCTGGAATAGGGTCCATAAATTACTCCCCTCGCAACCCCAGACAGGATAAAATGGGTAAGGAAAAATAATAAGTGGATGAAAAATGATGTGCTCACTTAGCGTATCTTGAAAGAAGTTTTAAGACTAAATTGTTGGTGTAACACTTATGTGAGAAAACAAAAATGATTGAATCTCTGCAGTAAAGTAGATTGCATCGTTAAAGACCAGGGGGGTTCAAAAGTAGCCAACTTAAATTGCCGTATAAAACCTTCATTCAGCTGCATTTTCGCCAGCTACTTCTCATTGATTGACCAAAAATATTTTGTAAATGTTTGCCTAGAAGAGTCCCTATGTTATTCCCGCTCTGGATAATGATGCAAAATGTAATTTATTTACAATAAATAGTTATTGTTTTTTAACATTTTTATTAATTTTATTATTTTAATATTTATTTTTGTTCTATCAACCAAAAACAATCTATTTCAAATCTCCAGTTAATATGTTTTTATTCAAATCTAGTTGAACAAGTTGACTTACTTCAGGTTTACCAGACAGTTCCTTGTCTTGGTTAAATTAATTCTCCATCTGATTTTCTGAAAACTCTCCCAGTCGGTCCAAAAGGCCAAAAATTGTCTCAAATTGTCCTCAAAAACTGCTGATTTTGGACTCTTTAAACAGCCTCCCAGCTGGTTCAACACCCTGTGGATGGTCAGCCCCCTACATTTTCTAAAAAGCCTCCCACTCCTGAAACTTTTGAACCCCCTGAATACCTTTGGTAATAAATAAATGCTGGAAATATAATCAATATAGCCACTAAAGATATTGTTAGGGTCTTGAAACACTGGAGATTTAATTCATCCAACAAATCTTTGCATTTTTATCTAATAGTTGGATTATTTTCAAGTTTTTCCAGAGTAAAATGAATATGTTTCATAGAAGTAATTTGCATATGTTGGCTTAAATATAAAATCAAAATGATGTTAATGTTTAACAATTTATTTATCATTTTTAGTGACAACAGGAGAAAATCTACAACAAAACAAAACATTGCACAGTCATGGAATTTTTTCTGTACATTTAATAAAAAATTTGAATAAATCTGCTTCACATATTGTTCAGTTTTGATATCTGTGTCTGTTCATCAAACACATACAGGACTGCAGCCTTTATTGCCAAAAAACAAATATGTTTATTATTTGTAGTTTACCATAATGATTTTTTTGTAGAAGAACACACTAAACCATAGTGAAATGACCTTGCACAGAGTGAGAAATGTTAATCAACCTTGACTGTGGAGCTTATAGGCTGTGGTGAAGGAGAAAAGCTGGTTTCTGTGTGCCACGTGTGTTACTGAGTCACACACAGATACACTTTAACCTTCATTCCACACAGATTTACACTGATTATCATTAGATTTTCTTTTTTCTGTTTCCTGTCATTTCTCCTGCTGCCATTTCTCAGTTTTTAGTATAACTTTGGTCCCTCTTCCCACCTGTACAGTACCGTTCATTTTCTCTTTTTTTGCTGTCTGGTGGACAGAGCGGAGAAAGAGGTGACAAACGCCACAGAGTGTCCAGTTCATGCTGGGTGGCTGTTACATACGGTGTGCCACAACAGCAGTTCACGGGGCAAACGCTAAGCTCAAGCAACACACAAAGGCTGAACATTCGAGCATCTAATGAAGCGCCTGCTGCAGCCACCCACTAACCACTCACTCGTGCGGTTTTCCTCTGATGCTTTTTATAAACACAGACCTGGAGAACATGGGAAACAGGTGCTGATCATTCTCAGCGGTGGGCAGCTGTAGAACATTCCACCGCTGAGCTGACAAACTATGGAAATGCTTCACCTCTATTTAGTCTTCAAGCCAAAACATTAAAACGATCTCTTTGAGCTTTCTAATTGTTTTCCTAGCCAGTGACTAAGCACCAACAGTCAAATATTGACTGAGGGCTGGCTTTATCCCCAACAGCATACTTTATGGACTTCAACTGAAATCGCTGCAACATGCGAACCAAAACCACACTAGCCATTTCAGCCTGTTACTAACATTACTGGAGAAAAAAAAAACTGAAGAGAAACCAATTGTTACGTGTGAAAATTGTTGGTTCCACATTTCTTTGAAACAGGAATCTTGTTGTCAGTTGCGAGAAGGTCAAAGCAATGATTCAGATGGTGACTAATGAGAACTAGATCGTAGTTTCTGATAAGCGTCAACCGTTCCTGTCTGTAAGCTGACTCATCCGGGATATCTCCGTTTGTAGGTGCACTGTACATTTTACTAAACAAATGATGCCACACAAAAACTCACAGATGGACAGATAAAGTAGAAAACACACCTTTAAAGGAATGGTTAGAAGCTAAGGAAAATGTACTTAATACTTCTAGCCAAAACTCACAAGCAGATATTTATGTCTCCAATACAGAAAAAGCTACAACCATCAATCAGTTCACTTATCTATGCAGAGTCAAAGTAAAAAAGTAGGATTGTTTTTGCCTAAATGAAGCGAAATCTAAATAACAGCATATAAAGCTAGATATTTTTTTTACTTGCATTAAAAAACAGTCCATTTACAGTCTGATGGGTGATTTTGTGCTTGAGTATTTCTTAATCAGGTGTGGTGACTTCTTAGACTCTTGTCATTTTGCTGCATCTTTTAGTACACATTAAACTACCACCTCACTCATTCTATTAAACTGTCACAGTGACAGCGAAATTAATCACTCTTTAGGAAGAAGTTCCCTATTCATTCTCAATTCAATAAAACTAATTTTCTTTTGGTGTCAAGCAATTAGTTTAGGGATTGATTGTCTGCTTCTGTGAGCAGTTAGATCATCCATTCATCTTCACAGTGAGAACCGTCAAGGCAACAAACATAATTCACCAGCAGAGATCAATTAGGGTACCAGTAAATTGAGCTATGGACAGAGAAGCAACCACAGCATTACTTGGAACCCAGATGGTTAAAAGCCTGTCTGCATAGTCGCTCTCCTGACCACACTGACCTGCGCTGGGCCATCTGTTTAACCAGCCAAATTGTGCAAGGCCTGGCCAAACCCTTCTTAAGCTCTGCCTTATGGTCTTGGAACAGGGCTGCTTCTTCAGAGATGGAGATTTAGTTTTGGAAAACAGTTGCATTCAATGTTTTTCTTTGAGCAAACTAGTAACCTGACATGTGTGAACTGGATAAAGACCTAATGTCCTGCAACACCAAAGATGGTGGTCACTTCCAAAGGATAAATATAAAGTGGCAGATTTGGACATATGCAAACTGTCATTCTGGCACTTGTCTGCATGACTGCCAAAACTCAGACCATCTCTGCAGCGTACCACCAATCCACATTGGGCTATTTTCAAAGTGGAGATCTGCCATGGCTAAGAAGATTAGACTTGGCAAAGACCTGAACAAAAAAAATAAACAAACAGCACAACCCAAAACTTCCTGGTATAAATCATTTACTCTTAAGAGAATTATTTCTTGCCTTTTTCAACATCTACCTTATCTGATATTGGTACAAAAAAAAACAACCTTGTTGCCATTCCACTTCCTTCTGCAGATTCTCCTATTCAGCTCTCCCTTTCAGCATTAGAATCACCCTTTGTTAATTATAAATCTCCAACAAACACACATGGGAATTGGCCCGTGCTGAAGCGTGAGATGAGGAGAGACATTAAGAGAAGTGGACGATCTGAATGATCTGAATGAAAAGGTCAGATAAAGAGATGGCAGACATGAGATGGACACAGATGGGACTGTTTTATTGGGGAAAGGGGGAGAAAGGAGGACTTGGGTTGCAAAAGGGGAAGCATGACTGACCCCAATTGTGCCTGTGAATCTTCTATGCTTAAAGACATATAGGGGGGTTGAGGGGAGAAATCCAGACATAAACCTACAATGACAGGGCTGCTGCTCCAACAACACCGCCTGTCACTGAACCAGGGTTCACTTTTAATTCCCCTCTTACCTTCAGTTGCATGTGAGAGAAAAACCTCTTTAAATATTGTCTGAAAGTCTGCTGTGTTGCAAATGCATTAAAAAATAAATACAAACTTAAAAGCATTTAGACGCACTAAAAGCAGTGCTATAATTTGGCTTCATTATTGCTCTGCTCTACATTTCTCAATGCAACCCAACCACGCCTGTGAAAAAAAACAGACGCCTGCACACGAAGAATTTAAGGAACGTGGTCTTATGAGGCTGTTTTATTAAGAAAGGGAGCCCAGCGTAGTGTGTGTGTGGACATGTTATGCTGATGGTAAGCTGGGAGAGGATGAACTATCTGAGGCTCAAACTAGACTGTAGTCAGGCCCCCGGGGCAGAGGCCAGCCAACTAAACCCAGTCTGGAGGGGGGCAAATAAACATGGCCCCCTGCCGGCTCACTTCAAACCACAGCAGGGCTACTTCATCACTGTGTTTATGAGCAGGAAACTGCCTCACAGCTCACATACGCATCTCTCAAAACCTCACTACAAGATACACTATACACCAAGTCAAAAAACATCCCACTGAAACAATTGTAAACTGTTAAACCAGAATAAAAAAAAATATTGTGCAGAAAACATTTCCAGGCATCAAGACAAAGAGCAGCTGCAAGCAAACTATCAGCTCTCTCTGGGAAGAGGATTTAAAGCACTAAGCTCACCGTTTTGGCAGGAGACCCTGAGATGGTGTGCTAAGTGGGTTAAAGCACACCCCAAGCCTCATAATCGCTTCGGCCTCCCCCTCCTCCTTACTCCGTTTCCCTCTGTCTGCCAAAACCAGCCGAGGGGAGTAATTTCAAGTTCCACAAAATACTTGGAGATGCTGAGGTAGAGGGAGTTGTAGATTAAACAGAAAAGACGAGTACAGAGATTTCAACATGCAGCTTAATTTGGGTTGAAACGTGGATTAGTAATGTGGAAGACAATGGCTGAGTCTTTCTTTCTTTTTTTTTAAAAAAACAAAGGTCTGCTGTCCTTCCAGTCATACATTTCACCTTCATTTACTTCACTGATTACCTGTGAGAAAATAAAAGAAAACTGTCCACAGTTATCTTGTATTGAGCTTGCAGGAACGCGTACAGCCCCGCTTCTCACACAACGTCACCAGCCAGACACAGTGGTAACATGAGTCTTTGGTGAAACTGAAGTAATGTAGCTCGGTGGACCTAACACGGTCCTAAGCTACAGAGACCAGACACCGTTTGCCTGGAGGACTTTGCAAACAGAATATAGCAGGTCCACCGAGACTGATTTGAAACACAAAGCTGCAGAAAGCACTGTATAAACTTACTCTGTGAGAGAAGAGAAACAAAGAATACAAGCAAGCAGAAACTTAAAAAAAAAAACAGCGGCAGCAGAGGTAACTTAGAGGTGTATATATAAAACAAAATTGGCTCAAAGCATTTTTCATTTTTATCCTGGCTACTCTTTTTAATTCTTTTAAAAGGTCCCCTTTTCTCTCCCTTTCCTTTCCTCAGCTCACTTATTACAGTCTTTGTGGTACAGCTGCTGAAGTTCTGCTTCAAGGCTACTCCCTCTTGCCAGAAGGCTGATCCTTTAAAAGAGAGGAGTATAAGATCAACACTCACCCACTAGATGTTGACGGGTACTAGACTCAGTTTTCATGCATCTATCCATTTTCTTTACCCACTTTTCCGTGCAAAGTCACAGGGGAGCTGGTGCCCATCTCCAGCGGTTATTGGACACCCTGGACAGGTCGCAAATTCGTCACAAGGCCACACAGAGACAAACAGGACAGACAACCATTCACTCACACCTAGTGGCAATTTAGAGTTACCCATGCATGCATGTTTTTGGTGTGTGGGAGGAAATCAGAATACCTGGAGAAAACCCACGTGAAAGGTCTGGAGGCAAACAGGCAACCTTCTCGCTTAGAGGCGACAGTTCCAACCACTGTTTGAGCACCGTTATTTATTACGATTAGATTTAACCTAATTAATGATCCAAAGTCGCACTAAATTTAGTCGTTGTTTGGATGTAAGCATTGCTGAAGGATAGAGGAAACTGGCATTCAATACTCATAATAAGAAGTGTCATGTGTCACAACATGACACGTCAGTCATCATATTGTTTATTTTTAATGTTTTTTCATTCTTTTTATTTGTAGTTTTGTTATTATTCTTGGCATGTGTTGCTGGAGCATTTAGACTAGCAGGAAGTGCCTTTCCATTAAAAAAAAAAAAAAAGCTAAAAAGCTGTTGCACACACATCGACACACTTTCAGCAAAGAAGAGGCAGGTGGTGGGTACAGGTGAGCAGTCTATTCAAAGGGTTTTATAAAAAGGGGTTTGTTCTTACTGAAATAGGATTACAGGAGCAAGGTGTGGCTCCTTGTAACTCACTGTGGCAGTTGTGTGTTCTTGAGCAGCACGTATGAACACCCTGTCAAGTTAAGTGAAGATAGGATTTGTCTGGAGGTCTGTCAGGCTTGTGACATTATTCTGCAGATGTACCCATCTGCGCTGATTTCAGAGCATGCAAAATGAGGGATTCTGGGTATTCATCAATACACAAACGTGTATGCGCTTCAAAATGCGAACACCAATTAGTTTTCAGAGACTACAAAGTTACACACAGTAGGATAACTGCTGATTGGTTGAAAGTTAGCTTGATCCAAGGAGGCAACAACAAACATTTTTAACACAAAAAAGGAGGTCAAAGGGTCAAAAACAGTAAGCGGAACAAATCCAGGGGAGCAAAATGCAAAAATAGCTAAACTGAACAATTGTAGTTATTTTTAAGTTTACTTCACCACAGCAGTGCAGAGCTAAACCAAAAACAGCACCCACAACTAAAAAAACATAGCTTAAATAGTTTCATATATTTCTGAGACCAACATGCTATAATATGTGAACATGAATTTAAAAAAAAAACACCACAGCTGGGTGGAAACAGAATCATAAAGACTATCTCCTCGCCTTCAAAATACAAGCATCAGTCTCTGCATCACTTACAAATTCTTTCCTAACTAACCCACATCTGATTCTGCTGCTGAAGTAGAGGTGACAATTTACAAATGATGAGTGCTGAAATGTGAAACTAACAGTCACACAAGCCGACAGAAGTCTCAGCCCCTCGAAACTATCTGAGGTATCTGGACTGACGGCGGCACCTCAGAAGTGGAACGTGGCCAGTAATAACAGCTGAGAGAGAGCTGTTCCAAGCAGTCTCAAGTGAAACTCCGAAAGACGAGGCAAAACCAGGGGATCATTAGAACTTTGTGTTTCAAACCTGGCTTCGGGTAAACGAGTAGATATGCCACGATGACCTGCGGGACAGCTAAGTCCCTCATTATTTGTCTTACGATCACAAATAATCAAACTAGTGCAAAGTGCAAACACAACAAGCGATATCCATTCACTATTCATTTTTTCCTTTCTCTCTGTTTGGCTTGAACCACAATGTGAGTCCAGGGTGTGGTTCTGCAGCCACACATGCACTCACACTGAGCTGCACATGTGCTCACAGAAGCATATTTGTTTTCAAGTCACATGCAGCTATGGCATGGAGTGAAAAGATTTGACTAATGGCAAAAAATGTAGAGCAGAAAAGTAGGACAAAAGGTAAAGGGAGAAAATAAGAGGGTTTAAAGGATTTTAGCCAATTTGGGAAATATTCATACTTCCCTGCCTAAATCCGGCTTTATCTTTATCATAGTGAAAAGAACTGTGTTCTCATACAATTTTAATCACAAAATTTTGAATTGTTGCTTTATAAATAGGGTAAAATACTGTGGGACTTTACTTGGGGTTGCCAATATTCCAGACAAACTCAGACATGGGAACCACGAGCAAACCACAGCCCTCGGTGCTTTTGAGTTTGTAGACGTACATCAAAGATAGAAAAAAAAAAACATCTGGAGTAGTTACAGAAATATGCCTAATGGATGCAGCCATGTGTGTGTTAAGGTGTTCGGAGCAGAGAGCAGCAGAGTTCATGTCTGGGAGAAGGGACGGAGCTCTGAGGTTGGCTAAGTGCAAGTCTGGGACAGGAGGAGGAGGAGAGGCGATGAAGGTGTTTGCCTCAGAGCAACAAAGTGGGTCAAGCCAGGTTCAGGGACGGGGGATAACCGTGACCTTGCAGGCACTTTCAGTCACCAGGTAGCTGATTCACACAGGCATAATATCTGCTGTCTCCTGCCTCTCTTGTGTTTTGAAGCCTTTTGGGTTTCTTCTCTGAATCAAAGTCATTACTCCAAGAGGAGATCTGCTCTACAAACACACCCTCTCCAGAGACAGCCACACGAGAGACGGTGCATTTCCTTCACAGATTCACACAGAGAGCAGCCTCCCTCCATCTCCAAGGCTCTCGCCCCTTTCTAGGGGGTGTTGTATCACATTCACACGTTTTTGTTTTTTTGTTTTTTTTGATAGCTACTCACTTCCAATTTGTTTGGTTCGCCTCCTTTTGGTCATCATTATTTTTTCACAGATAAAGCCTTGCTTGATAAACCGAACTAGACTTATTTAATCAGAGCTCAGCTGCAGAGGTCAAGGGGAGGAAGAAGGAAACAGAAAAGGCAGGATGAATTCAAGGAGGTGAAAGAGGAGAGGACAGAACGTGGGCAGGCTTCCTTCTTGTAACAGACCTCTCTTTCAGCGTTTCTCCGCTCCCTCTCCTCCCTCGTTAAGCCATTTCTCTCCCTGTGAGTTATCAGCTCATCCGTCTCCTCCTCTCCCACGATGATAACGGCCTCTAAGGTCTGTGAAGTAACAAGCAAACTTGTGTCATTTCCTTCTCCCCTCCACGGCTCTTTGGCCAACTCCTATGAACATAAACTTTGGACGCTGGACAAATGCAGAGATGCACAAAAAAAGGTTTACTGAAAAAGCAGCTTTGGCTACAATTAACAATTGCCTTGATAACTGATGGTTTTCACATTTGCTCCTGAGACAAATGAGCTTTTACCGCAATAAAAAAAAAGTGTTGTCTCACACTTACAGCAGTGCATGATTTAGAAGCATAAAAGCCAAATTTGAAGTGTGGAATAAATAGACGGTGAAGCACTACAGCCCAAGTGTTTCAGGGGATGGCATCAGCACAACTAATTACAGCACTCCTAACAAAAATCTGATGCTAAAATAAACTTCATTTGAAGGCAAACAATTTTTCACTTGCTGTAACCTGGGAAGCATCTGTCCGTGGGCTCAGCAAAAAGTATATAAAAAAAGAAAATAAATGAATAAATGGAAATAAGTTGCATGCAGCTCGATGAACGGAGGCTTTATTTGGAGAAGCATTAATTTTCAAACATCTCTGTCTAACTGTAACGTGTTTACAAAGTGCATTTCTGTGCGATGTTACCCCATTAACAACAAATGTTTGTTTACTGTAACTGTTAGTGAGACTAATTGGTATTGGCAGAAAGTCCAAACTGAACTTCTTGGATCGATATTCTTGAATTCATTGTGCCAAAAGGAAACAGAGTTTCACATCAGAACCATCCGTTAGTCACCTTTGTTTCAAACTTTATATTGAAAAAAATTTGTAAGGGAGATGCAAAGTCTGTCACGGTAAAATATCATATATAACAGTTCTTCACTATAAGCTGCTGTTCAGTGCACTTGTGTTTCGAAAGCATTCAAATTGACTTTTTTCTTTCTCTTAAAAGCAAATTCACTGAAATAAATCTCCAAATTGTCACAAATATAGTAATGAGCTGAGTAATGAAGCTATGATATACACATAAAAAAATCAAGTCCTCCTCATAAAGCAGCTTTAAACCGCATCTTTATCAGAAATCCTTGTGTCTGTCTCATAAAAAAACTCAACCTATATCTACAGCCCTCAGTCTCACCACCATAAACTAATTTCAGACCCTCTTTGAGCCGTGCAGACCAAATGAACTAACTTCTGTGGAAACAACCTCCACCCTGGTATCAAATCTGATTTGGAAATGAGCAGGGGAGGAGAAAGTACGTTTTGATACAGTACCATAAGAAACTTGGAGAAGAGGCATTTGTGGAATGACCACAAGCTATATTCAATTAGCATTAAAACAATGGCCCCACAGTAAGCAGCATGTGAATGTAGAAACACTCCTGGATATCCAGTATGAGTGTATAAATTCCTTTCTGTCCACGTTTCAGAAAATGAGGGAAATTTAACATTTACTTTGAAGTACTGAAAAAACAAAATAAATACGTATGTTTATTTTAAAGAGATGCCATAACCCTCAAAGAAAACATCCTGCAGTGACAGGGAAAAAAAAGGGGAAGCATGCAAATGTGTCTGTCTACATATTTCCTGTTGGAGTCATTCCCTTTCTTCAAAATGCAAATGAGCTCATAAACTATTTCAACAATCCACGAGTGAAAGGGGGAGGAAGACGTCCAGGATATCAGCTGGAGATGAATCCTATGACGCGTTTCCTGAGCTTTAAAGAAAAGATTTTACTCCTCTCCTGTGAGCTGGTCGTTTGTCTTAGTGACAGAGCTTCTCCACAGCGTAAGGCCGCTTGACTCCCTGATGCCTAATGTCTGATTCACAGCAGCACTCATCTCGGCCACACATGCTTACAGTACAAAGTCATTTCCTGTCCAAAAGTTTGACTTCCAAAAAGGCAGCAAAGGATTAAAAACTGCTAGCAAATACCCTTAACAGAAATACAGATGAGAAATCTCTGACATCTAGTGCAAAGCTACACTGCACGTGCAGAAAAAGTCCCGATAAAACCGTTTTCATCATTGCCTGCCGCTGCGAAAGGGCAGTGATGCTTTTGTCCATTTGTCTGTAGCATTAACAAAATGTCATGAACCACTAGATGGATTTTAATGAAACTCTCAAAGTTATTATTGGATGTACATCTCCAAATCATTACCATCTGGAGCCAACCCAATTCAAGATGGACGCCACAGTTGATCAATCTTGACAAACAAAAAAGAGGCTACAACTCAAATTAATTTTACAGATATTGAGCTAAATTTGGTGGCAGCTGAGGGTCATCCCCAACACATTTTAAAGAACAAAACGCATCCCACGGGATCCCCCAAAGTAGCACAAACTCACGCCTAATCTCATTTACAAGGTTTAACCAAAACGGCTATAACTCTCCCCCTTCTCAGCAAGATGATCTTAGAACGACGGTTAGCAGTTTTGTGACTGTGCAGCTTTATAATTATTTACTGCGATACGGAAAAACATAAGTGAGAGTTTTGTGGTGGTCAAGCTCATCTGTACTAGGGGTACAGGAGATTCTTTCTACTTCTCTTCACTCCATAAAAAAAAAACAGATGGAAACAAAATCAGCTGGTTTTTTTTAATCCTGTCATGCAGGATTTCCTGTTTGTGTAACATTTCTGCCATGCTAGTGTCTGACAGAGCTCTTTGTGGAAATACACACACACACACACCACCTGTTATCTCCATGTGTGAAACCTCTATTGGGAATAAATATGAAGCAGGTGTGACAACGTGCACTTCCAATTTAAACAGCAGATGAATCCATCTTCCAAGACACAAAACAAGAACTTGGTAAAATAGTGTCATTATACGAAAAGGTGCCAGCTGTCCCTTTAAACTCCAGTGACAGTTCATATGAAGGGATGAATATCTGAATTATTTTTGTGCTGTTAAAACAAAGGCAGCTGCCTGGAGATTGAATGCTTGATTTGTGTCAGATGCATGGTAGACAGGAATATAAAAAGAGGGGTAAAGTAATAGCTGAAAGCTCTAAATGTTAAGGAGATATGCACATTTAGTACTGCTCAGGGACAAAGGAGGCCAACAGCCAGTTACTGCGGCTACCCCCAGTATCGCTGGATTCAGTGTGAGACCTCAAAAATAACTTGTGCAGTCAGATCTGGCTCTATTACAGCCTGCCCTCAAAAATATTTAACCTTTCTGCTATTTTATTAAGCACAAATACATTCAGGTTTCAACTTACATCCTGACAGATTTAAGTACTCTTCAGAATGTATTTATTGCAGTACTTTCAGAACAACCACTGTGAAGCTGCTAAACGGACAGCAGTGTACGGGCCTTTATGTATAGCGTGTTGAGCTGGTGTATCTCCTTTAATCTTGTCAAAAGCTTAGTGTTAAGTCCAGTAACACTATAACAGTTTTCTTGTGGATGGACGATGAGGCACCTTCTCTCACTCCCTCACTCTGCGACCAACGCTGACCACTGGTAGGATGCTGGCCAACCTGTGGCAAGAAAGGCGACCTCAACATCTGTGTTTATCCTGGAGCTAAAACCAACAGGCTATATTTACTCTGGTCAAACATATCCTGCACAGAGGGTTCGAGAGAAGAAAGCTGTAGCCTGGGCCCTAGCATGTGCTGCGCCTGAGAGGCTGTTCTATCTCGATAGCCAAACGGAAAGCGCCAGCTGAATCAAATCTTATTAAAAGGCATTTACATGCAGGACTGTGATTCTCTGAACCATTTCCCTGAGAGGAAAAACAGATTGGTAAACAACAACTTCAAGGAACCCGACCTCTGAAGAAGTGAGAAAAGACGATGAGGCTTGATAGATCTATAGCAAATGTTTTACAGCAGCACAGGAGGCCATAAAACAAAGACTTGTTTCAGAAAACATGGCACGTCCCTTCTTTCTGTAAATCTCTGACCTCTTGACACTGTCAAGCATGCCGACTCGTTGGTAAGACCCTCAAGGGAGGAAAATTCATCAAAGAGAGTGGAGGAATTGACAACAATGCTGGTTAAATGATGCCATTCCATCTTGGACAACTGAACTCTGACTAGCACATGGGCATGACACAGATTCACAGTTTGAATTAATTATGCTCATCAAAAGCTTGTATACTTACTTTTACAATATTTAGTTCTACACAACATTAGAAAAAAGCAGAACCAGAGCTCTTTATAGACGAAAAATCTGGGTAAGTTATGCGAGAAGCGCACAGCAGTCAGGTACTCAGATACTTCAGGTAATGTAACAAACTTTAATCTATCACTATAGTTTTATGCAAATCACAACTAAACCAAAGTGTTATATAAACATGCTGTCTTACATAATTACCACATAAAATGTAGTTTTCTGCTCTCTGCGTGGACATTCGCTCTCGCCCACATGATGCGCTCAAGTACTCTGTTCCCTCTTACTGCCTTAAGAGACGAGAGAAATTTTGTTTAAACATCTGGTTTTTTTTATGCATATTTGCATTTGGTGTCTGGAGCGCACATGCATCACTGCATCGTCACCATATTTTAACTATGCTTAATAGTTAACTTAATAAGATTAGTCCAATCTGAAGCAGTTTTAAGATCTCAGGTCTGTAACGTCTGAAAATATATGTCGCAGAAAAGCAAGAGAATCAAAGTGGCAATTTAAGAGGAACACCTGCTCAGCACAGTTAGTAAGTTAATGTCCAAACCATGATTCACTGCAGCTGGGAGGAGGCCGTCTTGGCAGGTGTGATAGCTTATCGAGTAACTGTCAACGAGAGGTTAAGCTGCTTTGCATTATTGGTTTATATGGACTACAAAGAGGGTTATAAACAAGTAATAAACAAAGGAACCAGTTTAAAATACACCTGAAAAAGAAAGGATGTCAGCAGCTTGTAACTTGCATATTGTTGTTTTCTTTTGGCTGCTTTCTTCTGCAGGGGTCACCACAGCGAGCAGACGTGCAAGGAAGATTTGCAGATTGTTTTACGCCAGATGCCTTTTTCCTGAGCTCGAACCTGCAGCCTCGGGATTACAGGACCGTGGGACTGGCCACCGAGCTACCCAGCGCCCAGCAGCTTGTAATTTGTATTTGCATATGAACTAATAATGCTTGAAAAAGTCAGGAAGTGCAATTCTATTAGAAAGCTGTGCTCAACTCGATTGAACGTACCTCTGTGCACACACAGAGACGTCGGTGCGGACCCTGACACACACCAGATGGTATCCATGGCCTAACGGTTTGTCCTCGCACTCTGTGACCTATCAGGAAACATCCAATGATCGTGACAGATATTGTGTGTGCAGTATGTGTGCTCTTCTCTTTAAAAACACACAGCGGCTTTCTGCCGTTACCCTTTATTTAACTAGGATGTCTTAAAGGATGAAACAGAAACCTGGCAAAAGGTTTTTAGTTCTCAAATTACAAACAGCCCGAGGGCTTCCAAGGTGTTACAGTTGGGAAGTCAAAGGTGCAAAAAAAAAAAATTGTTTTACGAGGAAAAAAAACCCCACGCAAGACAGTCTTGGGAAGATTATATCATCTTACCTAGAAAGATATTCACTGCAAGCCTGTGAGTAAGTTCTGAACAATTATTCTCAAGAACAAAGAAATAAGGAAGAAAAACTATATTTGCTCGTGAGTCATTTTTGCCAAGATATGACGTGTTGATTCAAAGGGATGTTTGCAGGCAAAACTCACTCAGGTGGCCCACATTCAGCTCCCTTTGAAGACAGCATCCTTTGTTCCTGCAGCTGCTCGTAATGAAACACCGAACTACGTAGCAGAAAATATGAGATGTTCAGACTGATCACGACTGTAAGCAATTGTTATTTGGCACCCAGCGGAGACAGCAACAGGCTGACTGCTGGAGGTGCTTTATCATACTCTCACTTTACTCCAGAGTTATGGAATGAGTGCAGATTAGCTTGGATAATGTGAAATTACTGTAAAAAAATGCGTATACATCTGAACCCATCAGGTATTTCCCAGTGACAGACCCAGCACAAAGTGCACCCAGGTGACGCACACTTACAGTACGTGAAGATTCATATCTGTGGAACAATGTACCTGCTTCAAACAGTCATGACTGAAAACAGAAAAAAAAAACTGAAGTTACTGCCTGTAATGCTGCTTCTGTACACGGAAGTCACTTCCACTGAAATTACTGCAATAAATATAAGTGGAAGGACATGTAGAACATGGTGTGTTACGCTGAAATGCTTGGGTCTTTACACAAATTGGCCGAGCTTTTAAAACGAGAACATAGTTTTGAGCTCCGATGGCAGAATACTGATCATTGTATTTGCACTGTGAGCAAACCTGATACGGTCGCAATTCTCTTGTATTTGTGTTTGGTGTTGGAATTATATTTTAGCAAAGCAAAGAACCGAAAACACACAAACTACAAGGTATATACACATCTGAGCAGGTCCACATAAAAGGACTCAGTGGGGTGAGACTGCTGTGGATTAGTTGGCAACTCAAAATTGTGAGAAAATAAGCAAATTTTCCAGGGCAGTCTCAGTGAATAGAGTGTTTACGACCAAGCGACCAGCAAGCCATGTGGCCATGTTTTGAGAAGCCAATTTTTTCAAAATAATGGCCTATTTTTCTGTGCACGGCCTTCAAAACTGCAATCCAGGACATGCACATTATTATGTTCCCCACGCCTTTCTGATTAAATCTACTGGCCCACAGAGCTGAAACACAAATAGGCCAATTTGTACCAGCTTTTTAATAATCATTATTTATCATTGGCATTGTTTTTATGAACTGGACTTTCGGGGCTGTGGCCTCAGATGTTTTCTGTCATAAGAGAGCTCCGGTCCATGTGTTGAAATACAACTCTAGTGCTCTAAAATTATAGAAACTTATACCTTGATGTTATGATAAAAGCTCAATAATAAAGTTATCTTAAGGTAAACTGAGGCACCTGAACTGCACAGTGCTTCCATATAATCCTCATGGAATATTAGAAAATTGGGACAGCAGCAGTCTTGCATCAGAAATGTCTGTAATCTTCTCCATGTTCGCTTCATTGGACATTTTCGATGTTCCCCACAAATCAAAAAGCTTGCAGAGACACGCTGCTCCAGTGACTAATATCAATGACTTTTGCTTTGTCGAGCAGGTAGAAATAACAAAAGTGCAAAAACAAAGGCTGTGACATACAATGGTGAAGCTCCTTCTTGCCCTGAGCTAAAGCGCGTGAATGAGAACCAAACACCTTTTGAAGTTTTAGTCAAAACATTTGAATAAACAGGCTGGCGGCTTTCCGGTTCGTGAATAACAACCCTGCCTAATTCTGGAGTTACACTTCTCAAATATTCATGAGAGCAATGAAACTTGTGTAATGGAGAGTAAACATATAGTGCATTAATGCTGCGCAAGGGATACGACTGAATATGCAGAACCATCTTGTTATAATCAGCATAAAGTGTTCAGATGAGAACAATGCATGATGGACGTATTCAAATCTGATTTCCTTAAAGGGAACATGAAGTGCTGGGTCATCCTGCACACGGATGAGTACCAAAATACCCAACGTATCTTCCTGATAATCATTATCCCATTAGTTCCAGATGCCAAGCAAGCGGGGTAAATGGTGCAAAGACTGTGTGCGAGTGCGTCCTTGCTCTGCTGCTCTTGCGAATCCATCATCTTAATGCCCAAGGTGTCACATCCTGAAGGCTGGGGGAATACGACAGCAACAGGAGGGGTTTCAATCAATGAGACGAGAGAAAACACACGCCGAGGCGTCATCTCTTCCCATTCAGCGTGCACACTCGACTGGATATATGCCTGTAAATCCCTCACACACACACACACACACACAAACGTCTCCTGACAGGTGAACGGGCTCTGCCTGTCCACACATGTTTAGGAGCTCACCCAGTCCTGCTTTTTACTATCACAATTAAGACATGTTGCACACCCCTTTCGTGCCAAAACCACTGTCATTTACAACTACTGCACGCCCCCGCCCCCCTACACACACGCGCACGCACGCACCCTTTCAAAATAAATCACATAACCCTCGCAACCTAAATATTTCTCTTGCTAATCATTCTCAAATATCCAGCCAAGACAACTTCCGATTGCGGCACAACTACTCGAAATTCAAACCTCGTCCTGGCTAACTAGCCGACTACCCCTGCTCCCAAACAAAGCTCCCATTGTCTGGAACTTGTAGTTTTACCGTTCTCTCTCGACCCTCACTGCTGTGATTAACTCAGGTACAAAAAAAACTACAAATTCGAAGTTTGTAGAACCACCCGAGCATGCGCACTGGAACTCTCACGATTAGGAAGGTTGTGGGGCATTTGGTAGTGGATAAAACGTTGCGGTATTTTTTTCTGAAGCTTTGCGGACTCGAGTGAATGACTTGAAGGTTCGAAGAGGAGAACGGAGCCCGGGGCTTCAAGTGGGACCGAGAAACACGTCTGGGTACGCGGACTCTGCTCTCCGCATTGACTGAAGTTGGTCGGCTCAGCTGCCTCTCTCGCTCCGTGTTTGCTTTGCTCGCTAACGTCCAGTTCGCCCGTCACTTTTCAGCTGTGAATATCTAATTCAAATGAAACAGTTTTCTTTTAGAAATCCACGACAGAACAAACCTTACCTAAAAGCCGCCCCGGCGTCTCTGCTACTCCGTTAACACGACTCCCCAGAAGAGCGAAGAAAACGACCGTTGGTTCGCCGTCAGTCGGCTGCCTGTTTGCCGAGCGAGACGTTACCAAGAATGCTCAACCGAAACCACGGCACAACTGCGCCCGCAATCCCAGTGCGCATGCGCGACTCCAACTGCTGCAGTGTGGTGATAGTAATACAGGGGGCAGTACTGAGAATACACAAACAACAAAAAAAAAAAAAAAAAAAAAAAAATAGAAAGAGAAAAATAAGGGGAAACAAAGGACTTTGTACTAAAATATTATACTATAGCGGTAACACGAGATGGAATTACCTAGTTCAAAAACTTAAATGCAAACTATTATTGTGCAAGTGTAACAAATACCAACATTTTGGGCAATTTAGATGCTAAAACTTCACTACCACCAGGAAGCATGGGCTGTGCAGGACTTTTTTAAAGTGTATCTTCTCAAATTTAAATTAAAGCAACATGGAATACAATTTTGAGTACAGAAAAACTAAATAATTTATAGTATAACTTGATAAAACAGAGGACAAGGGACTATTTTTCGACTGTCCAATCACTAACTCGGATCTACAAGTCCCGCCTCGATGTGGGCGGGACCCGACCCTGACGATAACAAAGCTGCTCGACGCGCCTGTGATGTCATTGTTTTGCGACGCCGGACAATGAAGAATGTCGATGTTCAGGTATGCCTGATGCTCCTTCTTTTGATCAAGAAAAGGCTAAAGGATATCCAGAGAAGGCTGCGTGCTGCCAGACGGAACACGGTAGAAAAGCACAGGAGAATTTACGAGGTCATACGGCAGTATCGAGCCGAAGATGATAAGAGAAGGCAATGGTTGCTAATGTTAGCTTGTTGTGTTAAAAGTCGCGTAAACAACAATAAGCGTTGTAAGCGTTTCAAGTTATGGCTGTTGGATACTACAATATGTACGCTGTGTGTGTGTTTTTCAGATGGCTCTCTTATTGCAATTTTACCGCCGCAAACCGTCGGCCTGGGCGTTCAACCGGAGCACCCATTGGTGGGACGTTGTTGTGCCCAGCTTCACGGCTGCGCAGTGGGTGCAGAACTTCCGGATGTCGGAGGGAACTCTGAGTTACCTATGCGCCAAATTGCGTCCAGCTCTGGAGCGCCAAGACACGAAGTTCCGCCGGTGTGTGCCGTTAAAGAAGAGTGGCAATCGCACTCTGGAAGCTCGCCACCGGCTCAGAGTACAGGAGCATCGGACATCTGTTCGGAGTCAGCATCACCACGGTGTGCAAGTGTGTGCAGCAGTTTTGTGCTGCAGCAAAGACTTTATTGGTGCAAGAGCAAATCAGTTTTCCAAATGAAGAGAGGTTTCGAGAGATGGCAGCCTGTTTTGACAACATGTGCGGTCTCCCTCACTGTGTGGGTGCTATTAATTGCTCCCACATACCCATTATTGCACCACAACAGTCTCATGCTGACTATTTAAACCAAAAAGGCTGGCATTCTTTAATTTTTCAAGGCGTTGTTGACGGAAAGGGGCTGTTCTGGGATGTGTTTTCTGGACTGCCAGGAAGCTTTCAGGATGCAAGAATGCTGAGACTGTCCCCTCTGTGGGAGCGAGCCAGCTAAAGAAACCTCTTCCCGGCTCGCACCAGAGACATTGGTGAGGTGACTGCTGGCTATTACATCCTTGGCAACTCTTCTTATCCCTTGCAAGACTGGCTCTTCACACCATTCCACGACAGTGGGCGGCTAACAGCAGAACAGCAGCTGTTTAACCAGAACGTCAGTCGGGCACACGTGGTCGTAGAAAATGCTTTTGGTCGGCTGAAGGGAAGGTGGCGTTGCCTTCTGAAAAAAAGTGAGTGTGACATTGAGCTTGTGAAGTCTATGGTTCTGACTTGTTGTGGTCTTCACAATCTGTGTGAAAATTGTGGAGAGACCTTCGACGATCGTGGGGTGTGCCTGCAGCAGAAGTTGAGCCTGTGCTGGCAGGGGCGCAGGGAGTAGAGGAGGGCAGAAGTGTCCAAGATGCTGTTGTGCAGCACATGTGCAAAGATTAAAATGGCCTTCCTGTTGCTTACACCTGTACTCTTTCAGGATTTTACTATATATATATATATATATAATTTTTTTTTTTTTTTTTTTTTACAATAAACCTTTTGTAACCTTTGTCTGCAGTTTTATTTTGAATCTTTATATGTGGTTTTCAAGGCTTTAAACAGGAAAAAAAAATCTAAACTAATTCAGTTGTTTTTGGTTTGCTGTATTGTTGCTTTGGTTTAAAAAGTTCAATTTAATTGCATAATACACTTACCCACTTCTGTGAAAACTGTTTAAAAGGATGCACTTACTAAAGCAACACAGTCACATCCAAGAATACAGTCTTTCCAAACTTATAAATGTTTGGATCTCACTATTGACCCTTCCCACAAGTGTATGAAAACAAAACCATAATAATAATATGGGGTTATAATAATATGGTTTCTGTAACAACAGAAACCCCAAATCACAGAAAAGTACACTGGTCTTTGTTGGATCAGTTCCAAAATTTGGAGTAGGAAAAAACCAACAAGTCTCTAGTCTTTGTAGAGTCAAATAATGACATGTAGATGACGTACAGTCCAAATATAACCAATACATAGTTCCCACGCAAAAGTCTCGACCTTTTCACTGGATTGGCACTGACCCTTATGACCCGTGTTGACAGTGTGTTCATGGATTAGAATCAGACCTAAAATGGCACCAGAGCTTTATTTATAACTATTTTTGCATCAGAGCACTGCCATTTAGTTGTTCAAAAGTGTGGACTCATCATTTAAACTGAATACCGCCATATTGGTGCAAGTTGGGATGCATCTGTGTCCTGAAACTGTTGTGGGGAAGGTGTCGTTGAGATCAAGGGTCCGTTTTGCCTTCAAAGATCGAAGGTCATGGAAAATGTGAACAAGTTGGATTTTCTGGACAGTGAAGGACAGCTGAAACCTGAACACCATACGGGTATCATGTTCAGACACAACTTTTGTCCACTACTAACTTTCCATGCATTTCGCATATGTGAACAAACTTTCAAAATACTGCTTTCACTAATAATATTTACCGTTTCCACACGTGCAAGTAGCTTTTATTCAAGGTCAGCACTTCTGGAAACACTGGCCGACAATTCTGTCAGCCACTGACAAGCCATCACCATTGTTAATTAAGTAGCCTACTGGCAGGCGTGCTTGGAACATGGTGAGTTTGTTTCTCACCAGTCCAATGACCCGTTCGACATGTATACTGGCGTGTGCAGTCTTCTTTCTCATTTCCACATCAACAGCAGAAAGCTGTGCTTTACCTTTTGTCAAGCATGAAACGTTTACCTCTGAACAGTACGTCTCCACAGTCTTTTATGTTAAAGCCACAATCTGTGAGCATGAGGTCACCAGGCAGCAGCTTTCTATTAAACACCTGTCACTAGGCTCTACCACCCCGTGTGTTTGACAGAAAAGATATTGAACCCTTAATTGGGTGAGTCCAATTAAGATCTTCACTCTGTTGGAATGCTTGTAGTTTGACCATGTCTCCTCTGGAGCGGTTGGAACTCTTGCCTACAGCAATGGCGACGAAAAGGGGGAGTATCCTGACATGTGACGTCACATGCGAACTATATAAACCTCTTTTGGATTGAATAGCTTTTTTTAAATTCACTAAATAGACACTAGGGGTCAGTATAGATTTAAAATTGATATTTCAATGACAGAGTGAATATTGTGGTAATCTTATAGAGATGTCTAGTTAATCTCTAAAATGTCATCAGAATTACAATTAATTTTGACGTTATTTAAATTAAAATAAAATATATCCAGACTGGCTTCTGTATTTCTAATGGTGTGTTTTAAGACCTAAGTTAAGGTACAGCACTCTATATTTAAGTATTTTTGTCTTGAATTGTTGGGGACACGTTGCCAGCAATTTGGTGTTTTCAGGCCACATATTTTTTTTATATCAGGTTTAGTACAAATATATGAAGTATTATTGAGTAAAAGCGTTTTACATTTCTTATAAACCACACACTAGGATCAAATTTAGCTTTCTTTTTTCAACCATCGTAGCCTGAAATTGTCGAACCTAAGCTGTATTATGGCGTAAATGTGTTATAATAACATGGAAAATATAAGAAAATTATACATACAACAAAGTGTGAAGAGAAAATAAAATAGGCTTTGTTTTTTAATTAAACTAATCCTTCGTAATGCTGTTGTAATATTGTTAATTATGTGGTTATATCAGCCGCCAGAAGGATGTAGGTCAGGAGGAGAGCCCTTGAAGACTACATTACCCACAATGCACGGTTTCCGGTCGGTCTGATTGGTCCGCGCCGTGTGTTCCTCTCCGCCCCGATCTGCGCACATGCGGGGATCGCCCGGGCCCCCCTGAGCCCGCTCAGCTGCGACCCATCCGTGTGGTGTAGAGATCAGCGGCAGGGGACGCGCGCGCTCCCGCGGCTGTGCGCGCGCGGCGCACCGGTGTGTTTTGGATGCAAACCCTGCCTCGCAGACTGACAGCTCGGAGCCCGAAATGGTGCGTCGCCTCGGTCGGAGGTGCTGCTTGGACGCGACGGAGCTCCAGCTGAGCGACACGAACCGGGACCGCCGGGAGCGCCATTAAAAAAAAAGAAGAAAAAAAAAACCCCACGTCCTTCACGTCGGGATTGTTTTTGTCCCAACTGGACGCACGAAAACCGCCTCGAATGCGTCGAAGCGAGTGGATGTTGCTGCCCTCAGTGTTCAGGTTAGATCACTGTAAACCTTAAATGCTTATGGGTTAAAATAAAGCCGACTGAGGCGGAAGATACAACTCTTTGAAACGCCATCCAATTATTATTATTATTATTAATATTATTATTATCATTGTTGAGATGGGGTGCCATTTGGTGTAAGGGAAAATAGAGACAGGAGTTCTCTTCATCGCCTTTTTCCATCTTCTCTGACATTATTCTCCACCTTTATTACCAC